>NC_044354.1:7609777-7765224 GCF_007364275.1 Archocentrus centrarchus
ACACGAGAGCAGAAGCATGTAAAAGTCCCATCACAAAGTTAGAGGTGAGAAAAGTTCATTTCTCTTTTGTGCAAATGTCCTGTTGCAGGTAGCTTTCCTAATTAGACACTTCTTTGAGTTAAGTTTTAGTTTTTAAAGAAAGGGTCATACTATGTCTGCCATCTTCTGACAGGTAGTTTCACTAATTAGGCACATTAAATCTAATGGTTAAATATACTAGTGGAATTTATCATTGCAACGATAGGACACGAGACAGTGAAAGTGAAGGGCAGGCTAACAGGAAAATGTCGTACACATTGTCCACATGCACTTGGAGAATTGGCTGATCATATGTTTTTTCTTTGTTTGACCATTTTGGGTTTCTTTTAAAAGACTTTACAAAGGGCTAATTAAGCTTTTCTGCCAAACGTTCTCCCTGATCATTGGCTTTTGAATCTGAGCAGACAGAAGGGACCCGCCACGATATTGCCGGTATTTTTTCTCCCAAGTTAAATGAACATCAAATCACCTTCATGTGTGTATTGTTAGTTTGGGATAGTTTAAGGAGCTCATTATAAGTAAAATTTAAGATTTATAGTTTTAGTGTGACTTGCCATGACTGCAGGTTGGCTTTTTAGATGCTGGTTCATTATTCAACACACTGTCCTGCCTCATATCCCTCCCTTTTAGCATCAGGCTAATTAGGAAGAGAGAAGTCTGGTTTTGTTGATGCATCTGATTGTACAGGAACTTAGCATATTAGGGATATAGGGATATAATACAGAGGAGGGCAACTACTGGCATTCTCTTCTAACTAATGTATAATGATGCCAGGGAAGGTGTCTTTCTAAAAGCAGTGGGGCAGTAAGTGCAACAAAGTTGTTAAAAAGAGAGATTGACAAGGAGCGAAAGAAATATGGAGACCGACAGAATGGGAGGAAACTCTGTCTTGCACATTCATGGTCAGAGACATTCAGGATGCATTAATAGGAAATTTTATACCGTACACCGATTTTTATCATTCCCCAAATTGAGTCCATCTTTTCCCTACCACTTATCTCTAACTGGTCTTTGCCTGCCTTTCAGACTGTGAAATGGAGAGTGGTAATTTCCCCCGCTTCTCTCTGTATGTTAATGAAGCGCTAATCTGTTCCTGAGCGAGTGCCTTAATGAGGGCGACGTGCCCCTCGCTCAGACGGCTAGCTCCCGTTAAGCTACCATTATGGAAATAGCTCGGTACTGCGCATCGTCCTGGGATCGGACTCAAATGTATGCCTTATTTCCACTTTTAAAGCTTTCTTCTCCCTCCTTAACAAGGCTGGGTGTTCCTTTGAGGGAGTGAGCAGTAGATAAACAAACATGGTAATGACGAGCACGGGGAGAGGCTTCACACACTTTGAGGTCTGGTCCTTTTCAGATGCTGGATGTTAGTTGGGCTAAATAGGCCACATAGGAGAGATTGTTGGAGAAAGAGAGCACAGTATGAGCCAAATATCAAACCTCTTTTCTCTCAGATATACACCCAAATTAGCTGCTTTATTATTCATCAATATTATTGTGTTTATGCAGTGTTTTTTTTTTCCTCTGGTGCTCCTTTATGCATCTCACAGTCGCTGACAGAGTTAAATATGTACACTGAGAAATTGAATTAACAGGGATTATTGACATTATTTTCCACTAAATTACTGCACTCCATTGATCATGTCACATCCCCCTATCCGTAACACCTGCTGATGACGATAATACTTGGCTGTATTTAGAGAAACATCCTAACCAGATTAAAAGTAGGAACAGATGCTGCTTGAAGCTGAACGTGTTTCAAAGACTTGTATCAAAGGATATTATAGCTTTATTCATTTTGCATGTATCTAGGCCAGCCCAGCCCTTGCCACTCCCACAGACCACATATGAAGGGTGGTGTGGTGGGTGACTATGAAATGGATTAACTTCTTTTTTTTTTCTTTTTTTTTTCTGTTTCACAATCAAAATGAAATTGCTCATCTTTGGGTTTCTCTCTTTGTCCTCCTCCCTCAGTTTGCTCTTCCAGCTCTTGGATTATTTTCCTGTCCTCTTCCATGCTGTCTTCGTCTTTTTTTCCCCCTAGTATCTTATATTTTCTATATTTAAATACTCCAGTTTGTTATTTAATGGTTTACTTTGATGAGCAAATGTTGAAAAGGAGGTCAGGTGAAGAGAAGTCGTCCCCCCGCCACCTCCAACCCCCCTTACATTTTACAGACACCTCCTAGTGCCTAAACACAAGCTTACACTTATGTTAAGCTGGCACTAAGCTGACTTTCTCATTTTGACCAAATTCCCCTCAAAGTGCAGCTTTTTTTAGGAATCCCATATTCATAAAGCTCCACAGCAGAACAACAGAGTGAGTGAGCAGAAGACATTGGTAGTTGCTTAAACAGTGCATGTTTCTGGGAAACTAGGGGTGAATTTAAAGTGTGTTAAATACAAGTTGAGGGGTTTGTAGGTGGGAGCCAAGTGTTTGTTTGTTTTTTTCTAGCTTTGTGCCTCTCACATTACAGAAATTCACTACAGGGTTGAAAGCTCAGGATTCCTCTTGTGATGATGAAAAGATACCTGAGCCTCGTCTCAGATGGGTTTTTAAGGTGCTCTTGGATTTAAAGATGCTCTGGAGGCTTTTGTTACACATTTTCAAGTTCATACATCAATGAAATAGACATGAACTGCGCTAGTTTGTCACATTAAGATTGTCAAGCTTAGGTGGTTGGGGGACTGGTTTGATGTAGGAAAAGCTTAATGGAGTGCACTGCTTCCTCTCTCACCACATATGGAGAGGTTTAATCAGAATTTAATAAAGCCCTCTGCATGTATTTTCTTTTATTGTGAGCAGTTATCAGTCATGTGTCATACGCTGGGCTTCAAAAGGTGAATTACTGTTATATTGAAGTATACTGTGTCAGGCACAGAATTAAAATGTACTGCGGCAGAAAGTTCAAAATAAATGTATTATGTATAAAATGGTTTGGAATGCTTTTGATATGAAACCTTAATAAGTATCTCAGAGTTTTCCAGAAAATGAAGAAACTGCCCCAGATTCACTTATTAAAAATGTAAAAGCTGTTTTGTACATGGCATGGTGTGTATTGTTTCCTTTTTGCTGCCGTTGGCTCAGCTCTGGGCGATGTTGCCTGGAAGCATAATCAAACCTGGCTGACACATGAAGCTTGGTGTAAGTACAGTTATTAGGCAGAGAAAATGATCAAGCAAAAATTAAAAAAAAAAAAGAAAGCAGCCAACCTAAAATAAAATTCTAGTGATTTCTATTTGTTTTATTTATTTTTTTAGTGGAAAACCTCTCTTTCTGATTTAATCTTTAGGCAAAGGGAATACATTTTAACATTAGGTTGTGAAAATGCAGCCGATCAATAACATAAGCACTTATTCCTTGTACACTGGTTTAGGCTTAGAGCCTGTAAAGCCACAGAAATACTAGCAATCACAGCATATGGCAGATGACGCATTGCAGACGTGCTAGAAGGATGAGCAGAACCCGGCTCTGTTTCTGTTCAACACTGACCACAGTAGGGAGGGAGGAGAAGGAGGACAGAGGGATTGAGGAGCTGTCATATTTCCCTAGAGCGCTGAGATTCCCAAGTGGATGAATAATAATTTGACTGCACCTCACTGAAGTTGGAGGAGCAGGGTTCACGGAAAGAGGAAAGAAATTAGAACATTTATCACGGAAGTTCGCAAGTGTCACTGGCACCACAAAAAGCACTGCAGTGCTTTTGACCCCATAGAATTTCGTTGTGAGCAAACATGTTTTTGATTAAAGTTCGGGCTGCTAAACAGTAACAGACATGAAGGATGTGGAAGTGATGCGGTAATCCCAGTCATCGTCATTTAGCTCAGAGAGGCCACTGATCAGCACAGATGCTGCCTCTGAAGCACCACGAGTGCACGCCCCTGCAAGATGTGAACCAGATTTATCCCAAACATCGTGGCTTGACATTCACCCTTATATGAAAGTCACTAGAAACTCTTAGTCTCATCACAAATGGACAGACATTTCTGTCAGCTTGTATTTATCTTGGTTTTAAATCCACAGTGCATTTTTGTACCTGCAGGCTACAGCTTTGGCTCGTTTAATGAAATGTTAAGTGAATTCGGGGATACTTTGCCTTCCAGTGAAGTCATGACACAATTATCTGGAAGACACAGTGATAATCTTCTGTGATAAGATTTCTCATCGGATGCAGTGTTAGATGGAAGCTTTGGTGTTTAAAATGATTAATTTAGTTTTTATCTCGTAGAGTTTTATCATTCCAACAATTTGAACTCTTAACATGCCGGCCAAAACTGACATTTTGCGTCTTTAATTTAGTAAATGTTATGCCATCAGTGCAGAGTGATCAGTATAACTTTGGGGGTAGTTGCGGTGAAGAAGCCAGACAGCTTTATAGTCAGTATTTCCAAATATAAGGATCTTTCAACAAAACAATACAGAAGGATTAGTCTACAGGCCAGAGGAAAAGTCTGATGGTTTTGATTTGGGGAGTCAGCTGACATTCATGTACTAATACAATGTTTTGTGTACTTGTCAAATGCACTCATATGATGAATCATATAGAGCTTCTAATGATGCTGCTTCTTCTGTGCCAGTCTCAGATTCCCGCCACTACTCAGACCTCAAAATTCAGGGAACCGCACCATCTGTAATGATTGTCTCAAAACGACGTTGGCCTGGTTTAAAAACTCTTTCATCATTTTAATCTCAAAAGTCATCTGCATCTTTGCTCTGTTGGTCATCTGCCCCAAAAAGTCACATTTGATTTAACATTGCAGTTAACTTATCAACATCCTTTTACCATACCACTTACTGTGTAATAGTAATGTGATGTACTGTTGCTGGTGTGAAGATGGGGAAATGGGGAGTTTATTTCTCACTCTGAGTATAAACAATCTGTAACACAGATTATATCTGCGAGAGAGCACCAAATCATTGTTACCATTAACTACATACAGCAATGAATATGGATATTAGCTGAACCACTGTAGGCAACATGGTTATTAGACATTACATCTGTCTGCTTCCTTTTAAAATTGGTTATTTCTTTTTTACTTCTTTATAGTTTCAACAAGCCTTTCAGGTTACACTAACTAATAAGATGCAGTAGCTGACTTAGCACTTGAAGTTTGTATCTAAAAAGATCTTAAAGATCTTCGGGTTTGTATTACACTGGCAGAATCCCTGCTTACTGTAATTAAGCAACGTATGCACGGCGTATTCTGTTTCATCAGTTTGATCAAACATCACCAAAGTATTTGACAGAGCATTCAAAAAAGAAGATTGATGTTATTTTATTTATTTATTTATTTTTACATCCAAACTTTTTGACAGTTGTAAGCATTTTTAGCTGTAAATACACAAAAAAATCCTAATTGTGGACACATGATGTCATTGCCTCAACTTGTGAGGCATGAAGGAAATGGTGTCTTCCAGAGGCAGAATCAGTGAGTCACTTTCTCTGGGGATACAGAGGTCCAGGGTTTAATTCCCCAGGTGACCAAGTCTTCCTTGTTAATTAATTAATAATTAATAATTGCAGTGTCTTTTCAAGTTTCATTGAGGTCGACAAAGGCTAAAAGTTTAAATGCTGGTAATCTGCTTATTATTACCTCTTGCAGTTGTATTTAATTGTCTTGCATGTACTTAACATTGCATGTTAAGTAGATCAATTACCATGGGGACTGGACTTTTAAGGTTGAGTTATTTTCTTTCTTGAAGTGGCTACATAGTTAGTGGTTTACACATTTGCCTAATGTGAAAGATCCCTGCTTTGAGACCAGGAGGAAACACAAACTCTTTGGGGGTTGTAACAGGAGGGGCATCCAGCATAAAAATCTGCCAACTCTGTGAGCAATGGAGCAGCAGAAAGAAGCTTTTTATTTTCTTTCTTGGAGGAGTGGAGGAGTCAGTTATTAGACAGTTAATCTTTACTTTCGTGATTTCAGTTCTTTGTTAACAATTTTTGAGATACTATGTGTTACTTTACATTTGGTAAAAACCTCAAAAATTAAATTGGAATCTTCAATTGGAAGTGGGTTAAGTATGCTGCATAGCTGTACAGATGGAAGGAGAAAACAAACTCAAGGATTCAAGGATTTTTTTTATTGTCATTCGCATCACATTTACATGCATTGTTGTCCTTAAAGAGTTATGACATTCTTTATTTTTTCCAAGTATATTAAAGAACAATAAATATAAAGTAACTCTCTCTCTCTCTCTCTCTCTCTCTCTATATATATATATATATATATATATATATATATATTTATTTATTTAATTAATTAATTTATTTTTTGACAGAGGAATTCTTATTATTTCGTGCCAGTTTTAATTTTGTTCTACTTTACATTAAGGGTTGGTGCACACAAACCCATTTGCAGTATATTTTATTCCCTAACCCAATGACAATCAACAAGAGAATCAATAAAGAATTGAATCAATAAGTGATATCAATAATGGAATTGGAATTGGTAAATTCTTATCAATTCTCATCCCTAGGTGTATCCCATTTTGACCTCGGGACTTCCAGGTCATACTTGGCACAGATGTTTCTGTATACTATGCTAGCCACTTGGTTATGGTGTCCCATGTATGCCCTGCCTGCTAGCATCTTACACCCTGGTCTTATGTGCTGGATTGTCTCAGGGGCATCTCTGCACCGCCTGCATCTTGATCTTGCCTTGTATGGCCTCTATCGACATGGTGCCTAAGCTTGCTCCTGTGATTAGTGCTTCTGTGCTGTCTTTCAGCCCAGCTTTGTCCAGCCATTGGTAGGATTTTTCTATATTATCCCCTCTCTCTATCTGCCAGTGGTACATGCCGTAGGTGCTGATTGCCCAGATCTTGTTCTTCCCATTCAGATGACTCTTCAGGACTTGCCTTACTCCCTGCAGGTACTTGGTGGTTGCGGCTTGCCTGTGGGACTCCAAGGTACTTGTAGCTGTCCTCAATTTCTGCAGTGTTGCCTTCTGGTAGTGCAATTTCCTCAGTTCTGACTACCTTCCATCTCTTTGTTACCATCTGACTACACGTCTCCATTCTGAATGACATTCCATTGTCTTTGCTGTCGATCCAAGTGGTGTGGATCAGTGAATCGATATCTCATTCACTCCCGGCATGCAGCTTGATGTCATCCTTGTAGAGGAGGTGGCTAATGGTTGCTCCATTCCATCATTGGTATCCGTAACTGTCCTTTTAATGATCTGGCTGAGGGGGTTCAGGCCTATGAAGAACAGCAGTGGGGACAGAGCATCTCCTTGTTAAATCCCGCACTTGATGGTAACTTGTGCACTTGGCTTGAAGTTGGCCTCTAGTGTTGTCCTCCACATTCCCATTGAGTTCTCGATGAAGGCTCTTAGGGTCTTGTTGATCTTGTACTATGTTTCTGTGTGTGTGTGTGTGTGTGTGTGTGTGTGTGTGTGTGTGTGTGTGTAACAAAGGCAAGAAGGGAATGAGAATGTACTTAAAATATAAGAAATTGAAGGCTTGTCCTTGTCTTATGCCTCTCTGCTATTTATCCATTCTCTATGAATCGTATAGCTCAGCATGTCAACAGCCAGTCCTAAAAGAAACCATCTATGTTTGACAGCAATACAGGGAGCTTTTAATATTGCCATGCTTGATAAAATAAGGAGAGGAGAATATTTTATTCAGAGAACAGTAAGTGAGATTCAGATGTTTATTTCTGTTAGGTTCCAGAGTCCTTTGTGGCCTTGGTTATTATTTATGAATTAACTGCAAAAAATGCCTAAAAAATTTATGACCCTGCAGGAGGGCCATCAAAATGGAACAGCTGAACTTTTGTCAAAATGCATTAAAGTTAGCAAAGGCTCGACTGCAGGTTGATAAGGGTATTATTTGCATATAGAGTATTGGTTCTGTTTGAGACCATGTTCGAGCTTGTAAACAACATGCCTGAGTCTAAAGCTTACCAACAAGTAAAGTGTGTGAGTTTAATGTAGCTGAGTGATTGCATCTCTGAGTGATTAGTAATTTCTTTTTCTAATTTTATCATTTTTTAGCATATCAAATAGTGAATTTGTATAGCCATGTTTTCATTCTCATCGTGGACCCAAAATGCAAAGCTTTAGCTCTGCTGGCTTCTGAGAAATGCGGATCTGAATTTGGTGTGTATGTGGGTGTTTGTGCACGCATGTCTGTGTGTTCAGGCATGCCCCCAAGGAGCCTGTGTATGTGTGTGCATCCTTGCTTCAGTGTGTTTCTGTCATTCTAGTTCAGTGAGTGGCTTATGGGGTGCCGACAATCCGAGCCTTTGTGTGTATGTCCTGCTGCCACACTCTGTACTGTACTGAATGTGCTCTGGGGAGTGAGGCGTGTGAAAATCCCACCCTTGCCCACCTAGAGACTGTCAGTTCTGTGTGTATGCGTGCAAGAATGAAACAGACCCAGAAAGAAAAGACAGTGCTTTTGTGTGTGTGTGTGTGTGTGGGTGCATGTATTCATATGTGTGTAGGATGGGAAGTGGTGGGTGAAAGAGGACTCCTCACTGAACAGCCAGTCTGTTTTGGACATTACAGGGGAATTTGTTATTATTCTTTTATTGCATTAACTGGTGAACCTAATGGCCTGACAAATGACCCCTAGCAGAGGCTGCACTGTTCTCTCACAGACTCAGCACAACTGTTGCTGCCTGTCTTGTCTCTTTCTGTTTGTGTCCCTCTGTACATTCTTTCATCAAGCATTACAATCTCTACGTGCTTAGACCATTATCACAGTAGCTCGACATAACACAGTCTGAATGCACAGATGTAATGAATACCATCAATAATCGCATCATTAAATATGGCTTTCTCTGTTCCAGTGCCTGTGTGTTCCTCTTTAACGATAAGGATCCATGTACATTGCATAATCACCTATGTGATCAGTGCTGTCTGTTGTTTTTTTGGTCAGCGAGATTACCCAAAAACAAGTCAGAAAAACTTAATGAAAATTGGTAGAGTGGACAGCTTGGACTAAGGAGAAACCTTTTACATTTTTGTGGGTGTTGGCATCACTTTCATTAAAGTTTTGCAGCGTTAGGATTGGCATTGCCTTTGGCAGAGCATGCTGACCAACTGCCCTTCTACTGTAGCATTTATATATTGTTTACCTATATAGCTACTGCTGTGTACTCATTAATTAAAGATTCTTTGTTTTTATATCATTTATAGAGATTTACTGTTGATCATCTGAGTGTAACTTTCTTTACTGGTGTGCTTGCCAACACTTATTAGTACATAAACTATTTATATTCCACATGTTTATACCTGCTCTACCTGTTAATGACCCTGATTAAGTGCAGAGCGAAAAAGCTTGGAGCAGGATTAAAGATCCTGCACACAGTCCACGTTTTCAATCATCTAGGTCATTAGTCCTCTGGTCATGAAGTTGTGTGGAACTATGCTGGAAAGATAAATTAATAAAAGGCTGCACAATGTGAGAAAAATCTGTGATGGGGATAATATTTTTCAATATGGTGATAATGACTTTTGAAAAAAAAAATACTGAAGTATGTATATAAGTTATACTGTTCCTATGTGTCTCTACTTTCATAGGTATACTGCTTACAAAGACCTCAAACATTAAATGGCCTATCCCATCTCAAAGAATTTAAATACACGATCCTGAACACTGTATGAGAAAAGTAACTAAATTACTTTTCCTCTTCATCACATTTCAGATTTTGTGACATGTTTCCATATTGTGATTATGATGAAAGCACGATGTAACAGTGAGCACTTTTTCTTATACCATCCTGTATTAAGGCAAAATAAGGGAAAAACACTGGGAAGTAAACTGAGTATGTAAGGGTTTTAATTAAAGTTCAATGATCATATATTTTTTACAGGCTGTCACTGGAAACCTAGATTAAATTTTTACATATTTAAATCTCATAATTTAGGTAATAAGATGACCATAGAATCAAAGTGGGAGATTTACTCTGAAGACTTCTCCAAAGTACATCATCAAAGCTGCATATGTGTGGGAAAAATAACTAGATATTGCTTGTGTAATAAAAAATTATTTTCTTGTTCATTGTGCAATAATGTGTTAGCTGTAAGGAATGCAAAAAGTCTCTCACGTTGTGTCTACAATAATCTTTCTTGTATTTTCTGATCTTGCGTGCTATAGCACTCTGTAGCAGTATTGTCTTAGATTCAGAAGAAATGTTTTCAAAATGCCTGTTTGTGTAAGGCCAAAAACTAATTGCTAAGACAGACAGAGCAATGTTTATTCCAGATTTCGTACCTAACTGGAGTTTCTTTGTTTATGTGTCTTCCTGTCTCCTCAGAGTGTGATTCATATCTAAATGAATCCCTCACATGAAGCTCATCATCAATAGGTCACTTGTGTTTGTGTTTTGCTGCATAGCATGGGAAGGTTCAAGAGGCGGATGTGGAAAACGGTATGCCCCGGTGAAAGCCTAGTCATGTCCCATTGTCCCCAACCACAACACAGGATGTGGTGGACTATACACACACACACACAAACAAATAAGGAACAAGCACAAACACTGAAACTGGACAGACAGGACATAGGTGACCTCATCCGTATGAGAAAAAACCAATAGGCAAAATATCCCTCGTCCTATTCAGTCCACCACTGAGGACATTATTTGTTTAGCCCCAGGAGCTGCCTCCTCCTGCTCATGGTAAATGTCAAAATTCATCATTGCTGAATGAGAGTTTGCTTCACAATTTACTTGTCTGCTGTCTCCCAGCGTGTTTAATCTCTTGAATAAAGGTGCTGTATGTTTATTTAGCAAGAGTGTTACCGTCCTATTCCTTTGTTGCAGCAGCCATTTGGCACTGTAGGTAATATTACCATTTCTTTATTTATTGAGGTTCATTCAAACCCTTCCCTCCACCTTTTTCTTTCTCATCTATACTCATCTTCTTTCATCTGCTCTCTGTCCCCTTCTCTTTCTCTATCTATTCCTCCATCTGTCTGGTGTCTCTGTTTGGGCATTTGTTTGTGTATGTGGCTTAACCTCCCTGAGCATGTAGACATTACATATGCCCTCTTCTTTCTCTAATTGGCTCTCTGTATTCATGTGGGGATGCAGAACGAGGCAGGGAGACTGCAGGCAAAGCTGACTCTTAATAAATGTCAGTCCACGGGCAGGTTACGGATGGACAGCTCACTGATGGGCTGTTTATAACAAGACGTAACTTAATGCAAGGCAAGACAGGAGATGAGGTGAAGTTACAGAGATAAAGAAAACATATACATGAAGAAAGGGCAGCATTTCTTGCCCATGAGAGATGGAGAAAAGCTAAGAGGAAAGTGAGATAGAAATTACCTCAAGAGGAAGAAGGAGACAGAGCAAAACCTCACCTCCTGCTACTCCAATCTGAGGGCAGTGATTGTGAAACCACATGGCATATGTGATGGGAAGGAAGTCACAGACTAGCAGTGATGTATCTCTGTGAGTCTGCAAACTTGTGATTTATGTATGCGATGTTTCCTAACTGGGATTTGTTCAAAGGTCAGCCGATACCAACTTGGCTGCCAATCAACCTGAGTAGAGTTGAACATATTAACATGCATCAAAACTAGTTAGCAAGTGGGAAGAGTAGTTCAAAGGTTAATTTAAACACATTCACGATTAAAATTCTTTAAGTATCTGAGTAAGTATTATGAAATATTTAGAATAGGCCAATGTGTTGGCAGGTGTTGAAATGCTTAGCAAAATGTGATACCATGGACTCTATATAAAAGATGAACCTACTGACTAAGAAACTGAGGGACATTGGTAGTGACTAGTCAACCCATAGATCGGCCCACCCTGAAGCTGCTTCATCCTCTCTTCTGACTCTAACAGGGACCATAATTTACAAAAAAAAAAAAAAATCCCATCACGTTGTACTCAGAAAGACTAGAAACTAGAAAGCATAGTGACCTTTGAAACAGGTTGTTTGGCAGCTGTCAGCTGGCCATGATGTGTACTGCTTGTTGACACATTGGAATATGACAAGCCACGACTCTGAGCTCATCTCTCCCACACTGATGGAGCCCAGTAAGCCTGCAGGCTGCCCTCACATTAATATCCTGACATTATCTGATAGCTCTGTGGGCCTGTGTCAGAGGGCTGACCCGAAGCATTGCTTTGGATGCTGTGCTGTGTGTAAATACCTAAGGTGTTAAATAATGGTATTTTTTTTGTTTTCAGACTCATACAAATTTCTAAGACTGCCATGTTTTTGTTAAGTAACAGACATTATGTGTAATGTTTCAACATGTACCTGATGTAGTAGATGTCCACTGGCTCATTATTTGCCATCCAGTGGATATATTTGGAAATATATTTCTTAAAACTTATATCAGGACTGAACAGATCATTGGGCCTGGCAGACAGAAAACCTCTTAGGTTTTATTTGGGTGAGTTCTTCTAGATTTTATGATTCTTAGTTTGTGGGTTGTGCACCAGGCTGATTCCATCTCACTGGAGGATGAAAGATGCTTTGCTCACTTGCCTATCCTGCCAGGCAGAGCCAAAAGAACAGTTGGATGTCAGAAAACATTGTTGTGACCGGAGGGATGTATTGGTACTGTAGAAAGAGACACAGGGAGGATGGAAGTTGTTCTCTTTGCCACTTTTAAACACGTCATTGCTAGTCTTGAATCTCGTGTTTAAAAGATAGTTTAAAAGAAACAATCACCAAAATATCCAATGTAGAAAACAGTATAAAGCTATATACACAGAGAACTTTGATGGCACAGTGGTGTAGTGGTTAGCACTGTAGTCTAACTGTAAGAAGCTCCTGGCCTTGAATCTACCAGCTCCAACTCTGTGTGGAGTTTACATGCGCTCCCTGTAATCTCTGCTTGTTAGGTTAATTGGTGATTCTAAATTGACCGTAGATGTGAATGCGAGTGTGAATGTTTGTCTGTCTGTGTGCTTGCCCCGCAATAGACTGGCAGCCAGTCCAGACCGCACCCCACCTCTCGCCCCCTGACAGCTGGGATAGGCTCCAGCCCCATCGCAACCCCAAATTGGATAAGTGAAAGAAAATGGATGGCTGGAGAACAGAGTGTGCATTTATGAGGGCATAGTAGAAAAGATGAACAGAGACATCACATGAAAGCAGATGATTTTTTCCATGCCACTAAAACACAGCAGCTTTTGGGCCTAAACAAGCAATTTTTTTTTGGGTGGGGGGGGGCTGACATGAGAAAGGTGATTTAGTTTAGTTAGGTTCAGTTTAATTCAATTCTGAACTACGATTTTGGCCTTTACTGACATACTGGGAACTAGAATTGCCAATGCCAAAGTTTGAAATTGGGTAAGAATTTCCTGCATGGAGTGGTCAGATATTGGCTAGACTGAACAGGGGACTTCCTAATCCCGCAAGCAGATGTTTCATTCAGAGGAAATTCAGGGGGCTGCTCTTCCAAGACCTTGACGTAGAATTTTACAGTGTAATGTTTGGTGTTGTGATAAGAAAAAAAAATATGACTGATGTTGTGAGCGCTCTTCTAGAAAGTGTTGCATGTGAATTATTTAATTTTGTAACAGGGCACCCACAGTGTTCTAATCTGTAGAAACGAGGGCTCGCCTTCAGATTTTTCCTTCATTATTCAAAAATGTCTGGTTAACTCGTTAACTGTTGTAATAAGCTGGTAATAGAGGCTTTGCCTCCCTGATGCTTCAGTAACTTACTTTAGATACAGTCTGCCCATTAATTAAGAAGAATGAATGGACAGTTTAACTGCAACCACTTGCCAGGTGTCCTTCATCAGAAATTAATGGCTGTTAACATATTCTCCCAGACCAACATGGAAAATATTAATAATTTAATTGTATCATTGTAGCAGCAACTGCTTTTAAATAATAGATGGCCTAATATAACATCCAGAGGATAATCCGCATATTGGTGTATATGCAAACAAACTATGTTTTTACAGTGTTTATGTTGCTTCCTGCTAAATTTGTGCATGATTGTTGTTTGTGTTACTGGGTGGGTGAGCATTTGTATCCATGCATGCTTGTGTATATACATGCCCATGAGGCTAAAATATATGTGCAGTCTTTTGTTTGTTGTGGTGGGGGGTAGTTAGAGAAGTGTGTGTGTGTGTGTGTGTGTGTGTGTGTCTGTGTCCTGGTGTGCTTTCAGGAATCCTTCCTGCTGGGGCTAAACCTGCTGCCTCCTCTTGCAAAACAAAACAAAAGCTACAGTTTGTTTATTGTTTTGCCTGCTTTATTTATCTTTTTATTGTTGTCAAAGTTCCCACTGTCTCCCCTGACGTCCACTGCACTCTTCTATGCTATTAGTTTCTCCCTGTGGTTTTCGGAGTTTAGAGAAAAATAGGGCTTTATCAAAGGGACAGTTGAAAAGGGAAGAAAATATTAAGAGGGATAAAAGAAAGTTTATTGCTCAGTGCTTTTTCTTTTCTTTTTTTCTTCAAATCAAAGAAATTAGAAACTCTGAGTGACGTGTTGGCCCCATTACATGTTTTTAGAAGGCCCCTGACTTACCGTTTGCAGGATGGGTTTTCCATCATGTCATCTATTGTATGTCATAAGTCTGACGGAGCTTTGGAAAATAACTTTTCTTCTTTGCGTGTTTGTGTGGGAGTGCATGTGTGTACACATATCTGCTTGTGCCCATTTCTGTTATAAATACCACAGGTGATTGACAGTTTCTAGTGTTTGGCTTTGACAGCTCTTATTTGTTGCACTCAACAGGCTTTTGGTGAACGGCTGACGTTTTGAGGTTCCGTGTCTGTCACTGTGTGATGGCTGCAGGGCAGTGTTGTCGAATGGATACCAGTTAATGGTGCCCCTCTTTCAGCATTTAGCCACAGAGCACATGTGGCTCCTATAGACCGTTTTTCTGAATGGCAATGTCTCAACGGGTCATGGGAAGATTAAACATGGTTGATTATTGAACTTTAAATATATTTCTTGGCACATAAGAGGGATATTGTGTACTGTTACATTGTATGTGTTTAAAAGAAAGTTTTAATGCTACAAAAATTTTCTGACAGTTTTATTGTTACCATATTTGTGCATTTTATTACCCAAATAAATACCAACATGGTGTGCTTAAGATGATGTTACAAGTTAATTGGGTACTGCACAATTACTGATGTGCAATGTTATACACCTAAAACGTATAATAAACAAGTTAAAATAATACCAGGTTTGCAAATAAAAGTTAAGTATTTCAGATGTCCTGTCATGGCAACCAAAGAATACCTAAAACAAAATTAATCACAGCACTCACTAACGTACTCCTGAAGAAGACCCGATGGAGACCCGATGGAGGTATATGTGAGAACAAAAATGTCAGACGCAGTCGGCTCAGGCACTAAACAAGCTTTAACCTTGCTGCTCTCTCTGTGAGTCATAGCAAAAAAAAAAAAAAAAAAAAGCAGGTAATTGTCCTGCGGAGTGTCCTGCTTTATTTAAGCTCTACCTAGGCAGCACCTTGGCCCAAGCCAAACTGAGTATTTCCAGTAGTGAGAACATGTCTAAAACAATCTATTTCTTGATGCTATATGTGAGAAAGGACAATTTGCAACCTCTGGGAAGTTTTCCGACCTAATTTCCCTGATATTGGGTGGAGTTCTTGGGTAGAAACATCTTTCTACTGAAGAAGTCTTGTAATCACTAGTGACCATTTACTTGCAAATTAATCATGCTTTACTCTAAAATCTAAACTGAATACTAATGCCCTGTATTTTGCCTGTCCACTAACTGGCTGAGGGAATACCCAGTAACATGCCTTAATTTGAGAAATGCTGGCTCTAATAGATCATGACATTTTGGGAAGTTTTAGGGGTCAGCGGTCACCATATTGTAATTGTCTTATTATGGCACCCTGTTCTTGTTTAGAAAATGTAGTTACAGCGCATATTAGATTAATGGTATATTATATTTTGTTTGATTAGTATGCCATAATGAACTGAAAGCTCCCCAACACAGTGCAATGTTCAATCCGGTTTGTTTTTCTCCTCTGCTGAAACTTTGACCTGTCCCTGATTTTCGCCTCTCATTTCTTCATCCAACAAGGTGGATTCAGGTGGCTGCAATCTAGGCAAACCTCAGAAGTGCTGATGAGATAGAGATGTTGACAGAAGTGCTCGTGGCATAAAAGAGGATGTAGCACACCTGTGGCTGTGCAGCAAACAATGAAAATGTTTGAGACGTTTAAAGACTGTTTTGTCAGCACACCTGTCAGTATTTGGCTTTTTAGTGACAGACAGCTTTGCACGGTTACATGGAAGCACATGCATCACCAAACAAACCAAAAGCACTCCTTTCGGTAATAAAGTGGGCTCACAATATTATTTTTTCCCTTTGATGCAACAGATGCGTTTTGTACATGGTTGTTAACTAGCATACTAAAACAAGTGTTAGTGTGCAACTTCTTTATTTGTAGTAATAAAAGAACATCAACAATGGTGAGATTCCAGTGTATGTGACATAATCGCTGGAAACGCTACTCTGTCTTTATGCCACAGTTTTATCACCTGTCTGCACGCTCAGTGAAAGACAAGAACGTTCTCTTTCAATAACTTCTGCTGATCACCCTTCAGCAAGATAACAGAACGCAGCTCAGACAGTCAGTAAGGCTTGTGAAATATGGCTAGCATAAACACAGAGAAGAAGATGGGCAGATAGGTTTGCAGTGATGCACACACTGTAAGCTAACTGACAAACAGTGGCGTACAGAGTAGATACTATAAACTGGCTGCAGAGAGACGGGAAGGCAGTCAAGCATAAAGACAAGTTGAAGCCAGAAAATAAGATAAACCAACACTCATTCCATTGTTACTCCGTTTTGTTTTTTTGTTTTGTTTTTTCCAAGTAATGGTCTGTAATGTTCAGTGAAGCCAAGATAAAACAAAGAGCATATGTGTGCATCTGTGTTTGTGTTTAAAAGAGAGTACATCAATCAGGAAAGGAAGGCGGGTATTTGTCACCACTCGCTATAGCAATGCTTGTATTGTTTTTACCTTGTGTGTCTGTGTGTCATGACAAAATGTGGCCCTGGAGCCATCTGCTTAGCAGGAACTGCCACAAAGAAGGTTTTGAGTTCTTTGGCAGATGCTTATATGTCTGTCTGTCCAGACTGATTTTGTCCACACAATAACAGCAATAGTTATGCAAAGCCCAAATTTTACAGCTGTGGTTTCAAATGAAGTTCAAGTCTGAAGATGGATCTGGTCTGAGCTGTGAGTGCTGAGTAAAGCTCCCAGCACACAGGCCTATGGCAGTGGATGGCAATAATAATTCTTATATATAATAAAAATAGAAATTATTATATTACAAATTATATGATATTAAATGATATATATTAATTGTATATATTATATTAAATAATAATAATAATTCTTGATAATAATTCTTTTTTTTCCCAGTCTTCCTGGAATTGAAGTTAGGCAGGGGTCTCATGGCCCCATCTCACTCTGCACCCCTGTCCTCTAGTCTTTTTTTTTTCATCATTTAATGTATATGGACTCACTGGTGTCCCAGCTAATTACGTGTGTGTATTTGTGTGTGTCTTGAGAATAGGGTCACCAAAATCCCACAGCTAACCTCCAGCATATTCCATCTCCCCTTCTATCAGTCTGTCTTTCAGTCAAGATTTTCTTTGTCAGGAAAAGTCAACAGACAGACGGCATTAGAGTCTGCCGATTGGACAAACTGTGAAAGAGCTCATAGTCCCAGAACATTTGCAATGCCGCAAAGTCACAGGAGATCTGTGCTGTACCTTAACCTCTTACTGCAGAGCTCTTCAGCTCTCTTGACAAATCAAGTCCTAAAAAATGTTCTGTTGCTCTTTACACTTTGTGTAAATGCCAAGAGGATAGGTCTGTTTTTATTTTTTTGCAGCCTTCATGTATTTTTCTGCTAATTATCACCTCTCATGAATGTGAAATAATTTCTGGAAAAAGTGCCAAGTTTAATGTTAAAAACCCTCCACGTGGGTATTTAGGTACTCCAGAGGGAACACGCTATCTGGGGAACTGCTTTTCTTTTCCACATCTGATTATTATGGCACAATGAACATAGCCGACAGAGGCAGGCTGAAAAGTTACAGAAGGTAATCATGTGGTGATCACTGCACCAGAATTAATGAAATAATTCATGGTTTCATCTTGCAGAATAGTTTAAGTGTCTGTGTTCATGGGCACTGGAATCTCTGATGACCTAATTTCTGGAGCGCTTTTCTAAGGAGCTTGTTGTTGCAAGGTTAAAAAGTATTTTCTTCAATAGATCAAAAATAATTAGGTTGTTGGTCACAGTCAGGATTAGTTTCACTTCAGCCATGACCGACATTATTTGTATTGTAAATGCCGCCCCTTCTTGAGAAGTGGTACTGACAAACGCAGTCGTATTTCACAACTGTTTTCAGCTGGAACTGCCGTGATCACAGCCGCAAAACAGAGCTGTGCAGCGAGGACTTTTTTTTTTGCACAGAGGCCTTTGAGTGCTGTCAACTCTGAACTTCATAGAATCCGCATTGAAAATAGACAAAAAACTGCTGTACTGAGAACCTAACTTTGAATTTGCAAACATCTTCCAGAAATGCAAGAGTACAAATCATTCACACTCACACTCAAAACTATGGTCAATTAACCTGTACGGGCACAGGGACGGCACACAAACTCCACATAGAAAGGCTCTCAATCAAACACGAAATTGTTTTGCTACGAGGTGACAGTGCTCATCACTGTGAGCACTGTCACCTCTGTGCTGGCACCTCTGTGCTGCCCCTTCACACAGTCACACATATCATTTAACTATTCTGCAGAAGATTGATTGTCACTTGTAGTCAACACTTGAGCCTGATTTGCTTCACACCGTGTCTGTCTGGTATCGACTCTGCCATGCATATTTTAAGATTGCTTCCCCCGACAGACAGCTTCAACTAGACGCTGAAAAGTGCTGTCCCGCTTTCATTCTCTATCTCTCTCTGTGAAATTGTCCACAGCTGTGTTATTGTATCAGATTTGCAGTTAAATTTCACGATATGAGTCATATCAGAGATCCTTATTGTTTGTTACAATAAACTTTTTCTTGAATAATCACAATTCTTCTGTTATTTACTTAAGATATTACTCTTTGTCTTTGAAAGTCTTGTCTTTGCCCTCTACTCTTGCTTTCAGCTGCTCATTTCTCCCATCCCCTCTTTGTTTTTTTGTCAATCTCTCTTCCTTGTCATGTTGTACTCACTCTTCCTTTCCTTATTCCCAACATGCACTTCTTTGCTTTTATTTCTCAAAAATAAGAAATTCAGTTTTTGTGAAGCACTCAGGAAAAAAATAAATCGCTTCTTTGTCGAGTGTTTCAAATCCAGGCCTTACTTTTTTGTGCTGAAGCAAATAATTTATGAAGAGTCCATTTCTGCGTCCTCCTAGCCCCATTCACATGGACTCCATGTGGTTTAAGAGTGCCACTACTCCATGTTTTACACCACAGTCTCTTATAAATTGTTATAACTGGCTACAGTAACAACTTGATGAGATAAAAGCACTGCTTGTTGAATGTGTCATTTTTTTTTTTTTTATCAATTGTAACACATTGATTGGAGCACTCAAGAATACAACAAATCTCTTTAAGCTGAATAACATAAAATTGCTCTCTTCTCAGCGTCAGTGCTGCAGTTACCCGTTGTTCATCTAGATGACAGTAGATGTTTGCCTCTCTGAGCTTCAAGGAGAGTTTTTCAGTTTGATGTTTATCTGAAGGGAAATTCTTGCTTAAAATGCTTTAATCAGGGTTTTGTTTTTCTGGTCATGGCCACAGTTTTGTCTCAAAATCTCTGATGCCGTAAAGAAAACTGACCTGTTAGACATATACGCCAGTGTTTATTTGACCTGATTTTCACTCAATGGAAATCAATGGACCAAAAATTCAGGGCAATAGCAAAGTTCCCCATAAGTCATGAATGTCTGCCTGGAAGTTTATCTAATGTTTGTCCAGACTTTTCACTCTGAATCACAAATGTCAACCTGCTGGTGGAAAAAAGACATAAAGTCCAAGATTTGTGCTGAGTCGTTTCACTACTTTTGAGATATTTCACTGTATCTGTGAATGATTTGGTGCTTGCAGCCCCTGGTGAAAAGTCAGGGGACCAGTGGAGTTACTAGGTTTCCTCATCAGGGTGCAACAAATATCTGTGCCAAATTCATAGAAATCCATCACTGATACATATATATTTACACTCACCAGCCACTTTATTGGGTAATGTAAATATTTTCTATCTAATCTAGAATCAGAAGGTGGTAAGAAGGGGAAAAGAGAAAATATCCAGTGCACGGCAGTTCTCAGGGTGAAAATGTCATGTTGTCAAAGGTCAGAGTAAAATGGCTCTACTGCTTCCAGCTCATATAACTCAGACAACTCAGATATGCAGAAGAGTATCTCTGAGCACAGTAGTTGACCCTTGAAGCAAATGGGCTACAGCAGCAACTGTAGCCCATTTGCTTCAAGGGTGTGACTCCTGACAGCTAAGAACTGGAAATTGTTATACAAATCACACAGGCTCACCAGCATTGACAATAAGAAGGCTGGAAAAACTGTGCATGGTCTGATGAGTCTTGATTTTTGCTGCAGCATTTGGATGTTTGCAGTTAGAATCTGGCATAAATAACAACCAAAGCATCGATCCATCCTGCCCTCTATCGGCAGTTCAGGCTCGTGGAGGTGGTGGTGTAATGTGTGGGAGATTTCTTAGCACACTTTGGGCCCCTTAGTACCAACTGAGCATCATTTAAATGCCACAGCCTACCTGAATATTGTTGCTGACCATGCCCATCCCTTTATGATCACAGTGTACCCTTCTTCAGCAGGATAACGCAGCATGTCACAAAGCTCAGATCATCTCAGGCTGGTTTCTTAATCCTTACAATGAGTGCACAAATGGCCTCCACAGTCACCAGATGTCAATCCAGTAGAGCACCTTTGGGATAAGATGGAACAGGAGATTTGCATCATAGATGTGCGGCTGACAAATCGGCAGCATCTGTGCTGTCATGTCAATATAGACCAAAATCTATAAGAGATCTGGTTTCAGCGCCTTGTTGAATCTGTGCCATGAAGAATTAAGGCAATCCTAGAGGCAAAAAGGGTATACATACGATTAAATAACATAAAATAGAATGCCAACCCAATTTTGGTGCTAGAAGAAAATTTTGGGAATCCTGGAGGAAATTTGGCTTCATTTGTTTGAGGTCCAAATTTTTAAAAGCTGCCAATTAGACAGGTTGTCCGCCATTATTTAAGAGTAAAACTTGAAGTGAACACACCCAGAATATCCATGTTATTAATTGCATAATGAATGCAAGTACATTGTAACATACAGTCAGTTTTGGTACATTTGCTATCATGTGCATTTGTTTATTATCTCCCTGATAATAAACACTGGCACAGCCAGATTGCAGAAACTGTCTTGATGAGTACAATGTTATTATTTCTGATAGGACTTGAAGGCCAAAGCTGTGGAAATTATGTGTGTGTTGCCATAGCAGTAATTTTGCTTTAAGTGTCCAGAGACTAAAGAATTAACATGGTGTCCTCATGATGAGTTATGCTGTAATCCCTGAAGAGTCTTTATCCTCTGTGACTTTGTTGACTCATTTTGAGAATTGTACAAGTGACATTGTTGAGAGCTTTTAGTGCTGAGAGAAGAAAAGTTTGTCCTACATTTCAAGGACATATTTCAAGAACTTTTGCTGGTTTATTTTATGATTTTATAGCTCCTTTATTTGTTCATTTCAGTTCCTGCTTTACTCGTTCATTCTCCTTCCTCTTGCGTTTCCCTCAGTGTCTAGCCTATATATGGTCTAACATGTAATGCATATGGAACACCAGATGCAAGTGAATCTGTGATTATGTTAATGGGTTTATCCTGTTTTCTGTTTTCTAGCACTAAGACAGATGAAACGTTTATGGATATGTGTGTGGATGTTTATGCCTACTGTAGGGCTGTATAGGGCTGTGATGACAAGGATGATGCATCCTATCCCCATTAGTGTTAGCCCAGATCTGTCAGAGCCTTGTTGGGTTACTGCCTGGCAAAATCTCAACCCTGAGGAGCAATTTGATGGGCCAAGCACACACTCACACACATAAACACACATGCACACACTCTCTGTCACACACACACACACACACACACAGAGCAGTATTTTGAAAATCTTATCAGAACACACTTTCGGTCTCACGTTAACAAAAATGTGAACACGTGAAGACAGCAAGTGTTTGTTGCGTGCATGTTATCGTAGTTTAGTTCTGATTAACATCATATTCACACACATGCAGCCTTCTTTTTGGTTGTCCCCTTTCTTACCTCTGTCAGAAAATAATAGACAGCTCAGCGGGCTGGCGAGTGTTTATTTCTGCTCTTTCACCGAGGCTCCTGGTGTTGCTGTGACCCAGGCACACTTAAAGACTGTTAACCAAGATAAGTTATTATGCAGCTCAGGAGTCTGCTCGTTATAATAGTGTTGCCACAGTGGGGATCAATGGGAGTGAGTTGCGTGAATTGAGGCTGATTAATGCTACTGGAAGCAAAACGTGTTCATCGTTCAGCCAATTTCACTGCACGCACAATTTTTCCTTCAAATCAAATAATTTCCTAGCGGCAACTGTCTTTCCTCTGAGAAATGATTTATCACCTTGTAGATCTTCTTTGATGTGTGTCTTCTTTTCATTTTATCTCACTCAGTAACAACACTTTATTTAGTTGTTTCATTACCTGCTGGGCTGTCCTTGCAGAGCTCCCTCAGCTGTAGCTAAATTCAAGGCTGTCCTACATTTTCCTTGTGTTGTGAAGCTGCTGTGGAGTGGGAGCTTTGACAAGAGATAACAGCCCTCTGTGCTCTCATTTATGGACTTTTAATGTAGCTTCTAATTAATATCTCTGTCATTAATTTACCATGACACATGGCCTCCCTCCACCCACCCAACCAGGCAGCCAGTTTGCTTCAAGCCTGCAAGCTCCGTTTAGTCTCCAAGTACCAAACTGCTGGGAGTAGAGCTTTAGAGGGGGAGTGTACAATCAGAAAACTCACATTTGGCTTTACTGCCTTTCAGCATAAACTTATTTTATTTCTTTTTTCTTTGCACCTTCTTTTTTTCCCCCTCATCTGCTATCTTTGTTGGATCACAGAGTTTGGTGCATTTAGGGTAACATCAATAAATGCACTTTAGTTGGCTACAAAACTGCAGTTCTCATTTTGTACTACTCTCCATCCATTTCAGATATTATAGCTATTTTCTCAGTGATGGGTGTTGATAAAGTGTCTCCCCATTACGCCCGCTCATGGAGGTGGGTTATCGTTCAGTCTGAGTTTCTGATGGGATAATGATGACGATGATGATGGTAATAGAACAGTGATGGTTGCCCTTGCTTTTGTATGGTTTTCTACACAGTCTGCAGAGAAAAAGGCTTGAGGGTGAACCTAAGAATTAGCACATAAAGTAATAAACTGTATGAGACTAAAGGGAAATGTATATAAAAAAAAAACTTGTAGCACTGTTCATGTATCTTAGTTAGATATTCCAGTATAACAAATGAAAAATACATAATTTAGTGTATAAATAACAAAAAGTCTTCTAACTTATGTGATCCGTCATTAACATGACTTCACTCTTTAGTCTATAACAGGGGCCAGAGGCATTCTTAGGCATAAAGATTTACTGTGGCACAGGTTCCCCATTACTCAATTCACACATTTCTTTCTTGAATGTCTGCAGTGTGCATGACTAACCTCTCAATCTACAGTACATCTGAAAAGTATTCACAGCGCTTCACTTGTTCCACATTGTGTCATGTTACAGCCTTAGTCCGAAATGGATTCAATTCATTTTTCCCCTCAGAATTCTACACACAATACCCCATTAATGACAAAGTGAAAAAAAGTTTGCTTGAAATCCTTGCAAATTTATTGAAAATAAACCAAAATTGTAACATGTACATAAGTATTCACAGCCTTTGTATTACACAGTTGAGCTCAAGTGCATTCTGTTTCCACTGATCATCTGTCAGACGTATTCTACAACTTGATTGGAGTCCCCGTGGGGTAAATTCTGTTGATTGGACGTGATTTGATGATCTATATAAGGTCCCATAGTTGACAGTGCATGAACGCATGAAATCAAGGCACAGACCAGGGAATGGTACAGTAAAATTTCTGTAGCATTGAAGGTCCCATTGAGCACAGTGGCCTCCATCATCTGCAAATAGAAACAGTTTGGAACCACCAGGACTCTTCCTAGAGCTGGCTACCCAGCCAATCTGAGCGATTGGAGCAGAAGGGCCTTAGTCAGGTGGGTGACCAAGAACCCGATGGTCACTCTGACAGAGCTCCACCGTTGCTCTGTGGAGAGAGGGGAACCTTCCAGAAGGACAACCATTTCTGCAGCACTCCACAAATCAGTAGCCTGTGTAGTAGATTAGCCAGACAGAAGCCACTGCTCGGTAAAAGGCACATGACAGCCCACCTGGAGTTGGCCAAAAGGCACCTGAAGGACTCTCAGACCATGAGGCATTGATTCTGTTTGTATGAGATGGACTAAACCATTGTTGTTTATGCTTGACATTGTTGACGCAGTGTCCTGTTTTATTTAGTCATGTGTGTAGTTTTGTACTACAGTTAGTGACACAGTGACAGAGGTCTACAAGTTTTAAAAGTAAGACAACAGAATGGAGACAGACTGATGGGTTTTCCCTCCACAAGCTGGTGCACAGCTCTGTATTTTTAAACACTGATGGATAAGACTTGGGAGATGGTACATACTGGTCAGACAGTAGTAATAATTAATGAAGGCTTTTATAGAAAGCACCAGAAACCGGCTCAAAAAAAATCTGCGTCATGACTCTTACCTTTGTGCTCTCATCGCTGCTTCTTCTCCACTGCTCTGTTGCTTTTGTATATTTCTGAACTTTTCTTACTTTTTAGATTGTTTCTTGCCTCTCTGACTGTCTCTAACATCATTTCTCTCTGTGTCTCTCCAGGTTCAGGAAAATGTTTTCGTTGAGTTTAACCACCAGGAGCTACTTGATTTGTACAGCAAGGTTTGTGTGTGTGTATGTGTGTATGTGTGTGGCACTTTCATGCCACACCATCTTCATGTTTTTAGTGCCAAGCACCCAAGTTGCATTTTGCACTCATTCATAGTTCGATGCATTCTACTGCCTCTCTCTTTCAAACTTCCTCTTCTTCTTTGTGTGTGTGTGTCCTTCTTTTGTGCACATCTCCTTTCCAAAAACTCATCATTTTCCCCTCTTTCTTTCAGCTCGAAATCGTCCAAGGACAGCTGGATTCCCTGACATGATGCCTGGTGGACTTTGTACAGCCACACACACACACACACACACACACACACACACACAGACACACACACACACACACACACACACACACACACACTATATATGTTAATGGTGTTTTTGCTGACAGCCATGCAGCTGTCAGGCCTCGCAATTAAATTTGTGCTCTGATTTATTTGAGAAATATGTCAGATTTGAAGGAAGGGGTTTCCTTTTGAACTCCTTTTTTTGTGGTCATTACATAGATTGGATTTCTATGGTGGGAAATTACCCTCAACTTCATCAGTATGAATGGTACTTGAACAAGTTTGTTAACATTTTTCTCCACCTTCTAGTAAGTTAATGCTTGCTTTCCCTATGCATTCCTTATAATAAGATGTAGATGATGGAAATGTGACATTTAGCTTCAACTTTTCTTTGTACGCTCAGAAAAAGAGAAAAAAAAATGGAAATTAAATGTCAAAATGTCATTTGAGTTACAACAAATGCATTGTGTAGCTTGAAGAATGAACTGCTCTCCATGCCATTCTAATAAAATCTGAAGTGGAGGTGAAATCCATCCAAGCTGTTGTTATTTAGTGAAGGCTCATTATTTCTCATTAAGACCAACCTGGACTGCTGGTTCAACAGATGGGAGTTCTGGGAGGCACAGCAGACCTCCAGCGTGTTTGTGTGTATGACTGTGTGCACAAATGTGTGTCTGCGTGAACATGTTTGCATGACTGTGTCCTTGTTCGTGTATCTGCCCTTTTGTGTGTGTGTGTGTGTGTGTGTGCATAAATTCTTCACGTCCACACTGAGCCCAAGCTTGAGAAGTTCCCTAAATCCCAGGTGTTGTTCTCCCCTGGAGCTTTAGTAAACCCATTTACTTTATTAGATCTACCCAATAGCTCTTCTTTATACTCTCTAGTGATTTGATCTGTTAGACTTTTATTTTGGCAAACTGAAGAATTTACTTAAAGTGTAATGTCAGAGGCCTGTAAACTGCATGGTTATTTCCTACCTGTGTATATGTTAAAATGTGCTTTCCTATGTGCTGTTTGTCATGTAACTACCAGCAGTGAATGTGTGCATTCCCTGAGTGGTTGGCAAGTGGTTGCTAGCGATTGATGGCAGTTGCTGTGAGATTGATTGCTAAAGCCCTGGCCATGCAGCCCTGGTGACCGGTCAGAGACCAAAACCACAGGTTGTTATGGTAAAATCTGTATTCTGCGACTGCGATTGCTGGCAGTCACAAGGTGAATTTGGTCACAAAGAGGCATACGGTGCTGCATTGAAAACCTCCTCATTACTTTGGTTGCCAGTAGATTGCCATGGTCACCCACAGCTTACATGAAAGATGCCAACACTTGCTAACTGCTAGCCAGCAGGTGGTAAACTGTGAAAAGTGCTTACACATAGAAATGAAGCCCATTTGCCTTCGGAGTAAAAGCTGCTAACATGCTGGCTATAGCAATGAGACACAACTTTTACTTTGAAGGCAAATGCTCTCCGTTGCCTGCTGCTCGATGAATAGTTAGCAAGTGTTTGCAGATGAGTTGCCATCTTCCATGCAGCTATGGGCAACCGTGCCAATCTGCTAGCAACAAAAGCAATCACAAGGAGGTTTTTGCTACAGCAGACTCTTCGTGAATGATTTCACCCAACGACTGCCAGAAATCTGTGACTTAGAGAGTCAACTTCTCTGTCTGAGGCGCTCTGAAGACAAATTAATTGGGATTGTTTTTGGAGCAGGTTGTTATTGCAAATACATCCAAAGTCTTGTTAATGAGTCAGGATAACATCAGCAGGTGATTGGTGGTTTATTGCAGTGTTGGTATTAGTAAATGGGAAGCTGAGCCTTCAGGTCAGTAGATCCATGTGAAAAGAAAATTTGCCTTTGTTTGCTGAGCTCAAAGAGTCCAGTTAAGATGGCTTGGGGTTCAAATGCTTCCTGGGCATGTAATTTTGAGGTATTCTTGTGAGTCATGTGCAAAACAGACTAGAGCAATTGTCATGGCCGGGGAGGAAATGGACGAGGAATGGCTGACACGAAGGACTCCAGAAGTCAGCGTAACATAAAAGGGATTTATTTCAACGGGGAAAAAGCAAATACAAAAACCGTGGAAGGGAGACGACGGGCAGACACAGGGAACACAGGAACACAAGAACACAGGAATACAGGAACACACGGACACACAACGTCAACGACGCAACAGAGAACAAAACAAAACTGAGGGCTTAAGTACACACTGGGTAATCAGGGCAAGAGGAAACAGCAGGGAACAACAGGTGAGGCAAATGAAACTAATTACACAGGGGAAGCAAAGCTGAACACAAAGCACAGGAAAACCAGACTGTCAAAATAAACAGGAAGTGACAAACCAAGGAACATACTGACTAAACACGGGGAACAGGCACAGACTCAGAACAGAGACGCAGACATATCACAACACTAGGAAATAAACTAACACAAAACGCTGGGCCAACGGCCCAGGACATGACAGTACCCCCCCCTCAAAGGCCGGCTCCCGACGGCCAAAACCAGAAAACAAAACCAGACAAGGGCGGGAGGCGGGGGACCAGGAGGGAGGGCCCGAAACAAAAACAAAGACAGGGAGCAAAACAGAAATCACAGGGCGTGAACAAAACAAATCAAACCCGTACAGGAAGAAAACAAAAACACAGGACCAGAACAAAAGGCGACGGCACAAGGCCGGAGACAGTCCAAAACAGGGGGTCGAAACAAGGAACAGTCCAGGAGCTATGACAAAACAAAAAACAGCAGGGGAAAAAACAGTCCACAGTTCAGGGGAGTCAGTGGGAAATCCAAAAAAAAAAAAAAACACACAGTTCAGGAGGCCGCAGAGGCCAAGGGGCCACAAAGCAAAGTCCCAACGAGGGAGGCCGACCGCGCTCCCAGCGGCGGCGGCGGCGAGGACGAGAAGGAATCACTGGAGGCCGACCGCGCTCCCAGCGGCGGCGGCGACGACGAGGGGGAGTCACTGGAGGCCGACCGCGCTCCCAGCGGCGACGACGAGGAGGAGTCACTGGAGGCCGACCGCACTCCCAGCGGCGGCGGCGACGACGAGGAGGAGTCACTGGAGGCCGACCGCGCTCCCAGCGGCGGCGGCGACGACGAGGAGGAGTCACTGGAGGCCGACCGCGCTCCCAGCGGCGGCGGCGACGACGAGGAGGAGTCACTGGAGGCCGACCGCGCTCCCAGCGGCGGCGGCGACGGGGAGCAGGCACCGGAGGCTGACCGTGCTTCCAGCGGCGGCGGCGGAGACGAGGAGAAGACACTGGAGGCCGACCGCGCGGCATGCGGCGGCGGCGACGGGGAGCAGACACTGGAGGCCGACCGCGGGGCATGCGGCGGCGGAGAAGGGCGACCCCGGGCTCTGGTGGGGAACCCTCGGGTGACGTGGAGCGCTCGGACTGAGCAGAGACCCCCACCGGCTCGGACTGAGCGGGATCCCCTGGCTCGGAGCGCTCGGACTGAGCGGAGACCCCCATCGGCTCGGACTGAGCGGGACCCTCGTGCGCGGAGCGCTCGGACTGAGCGGGACCCTCGTGCGCGGAGCGCTCGGACTGAGCGGAGACCCCCATCGGCTCGGACTGAGCGGGACCCTCTGGCGCGGAGTGCTCGGACTGAGCAGGACCCCCTGGCTCGGACTGAGCGGAGACCCCCATCGGCTCGGACTGAGCGGGACCCTCTGGCGCGGAGCGCTCGGACTGAGCGGAGACCCCCATCGGCTCGGACTGAGCGGGACCCTCTGGCGCGGAGCGCTCGGACTGAGCGGGACCCCCTGGCTCGGACTGAGCGGAGACCCCCATCGGCTCGGACTGAGCGGGACCCTCTGGCGCGGAGCGCTCGGACTGAGCGGGACCCCCTGGCTCGGACTGAGCGGAGACCCCCATCGGCTCGGACTGAGCTGAGCCCATGGGCTGAACGGGGCCTACATAGTGAGGCACCGGATGCGTAGGCTGGGACCGCGGAACAGGGCACACTGCTACTTTATTGAGCAGCAGGGGCTGCTCGGGGACTAGCCGAGGTGCAGGGGACTGCGTGGAAGCAGGCCGGGAGACGACTGGCTGCGTGGAAGCAGGCCGGGAGACGACTGGCTGCGTGGAAGCAGGCCGGGAGACGACTGGCTGCGTGGAAGCAGGCCGGGAGACGACTGGCTGCGTGGAAGCAGGCCGGGAGACGACTGGCTGCGTGGAAGCAGGCCGGGAGACGACTGGCTGCGTGGAAGCAGGCCGGGAGACGACTGGCTGCGTGGAAGCAGGCCGGGAGACGACTGGCTGCGTGGAAGCAGGCCGGGAGACGACTGGCTGCGTGGAAGCAGGCCGGGAGACGACTGGCTGCGTGGAAGCAGGCCGGGAGACGACTGGCTGCGTGGAAGCAGGCCAGGAACTAGCTGACACTGGGGACCGAGGAAGAGCTACTGGAACTGACTGAGAGTGGAGTGGACAGGGAGAGCGACAGGGGCTGGAGCAGACTGAGTGCGAGGGAGAGCGACAGGGGCTGGAGCAGACTGAGTGCGAGGGAGAGCTACAGGGGCTGGAGCAGACTGAGTGCGAGGGAGAGCTACAGGGGCTGGAGCAGACTGAGTGCGAGGGAGAGCTACCGGGGCTGGAGCAGACTGAGTGCGAGGGAGAGCTACAGGGGCTGGAGCAGACTGAGTGCGAGGGAGAGCTACAGGGGCTGGAGCAGACTGAGTGCGAAACAGCGCTGCTGGCTGCGTGGGAGCAGCCTGAGGGCTAGGGAGATCTGGCTGCATGGAAACAGAGAGGTGAGAGCTAGCTGACACTGGGGCCTGAGAGGGAGCTGACTGAGAGGGCACTAAAACAGCTGACACGGGGAACCGAGGGAGAGCGACTGGAGCTAGAGCTGACTGAAGGCGAGAGAGAGCGACTGGAGCTAGAGCTGACTGAGACCCTGCTGCTGCAGCTAACACAGAAGACCGATGCGAAGGCTTGGACCTGGCTGCCCCCACCTGCGGAACAGGTACGGGTGCAGAGGTCAGCCCGTCCGTGGCTGCCCCCACCCGCGGAACAGGTACGGGTGCAGAGGTCAGCCCGTCCGTGGCTGCCCCCACCCGCGGAACAGGTACGGGTGCAGAGGTCAGCCCGTCCGTGGCTGCCCCCACCCGCGGAACAGGTACGGGTGCAGAGGTCAGCCCGTCCGTGGCTGCCCCCACCCGCGGAACAGGTACGGGTGCAGAGGTCAGCCCGTCCGTGGCTGCCCCCACCCGCGGAACAGGTACGGGTGCAGGGGAAGCTGGAGCTAAGGGAGCTGGAGCAGGGTGAGCAGAGGGAGCTGGAGCTAACTGAGGGGTCTGGGACTGCGACTGAGGGGGAGCTGGAGCTACAGCTGACTGGGAACACTGCGACTGAGGGGGAGCTGGAGCTACAGCTGACTGGGAACACTGCGACTGAGGGGGAGCTGGAGCTACAGCTGACTGGGAACACTGCGACTGAGGGGGAGCTGGAGCTACAGCTGACTGGGAACACTGCGACTGAGGGGGAGCTGGAGCTACAGCTGACTGGGAACACTGCGACTGAGGGGGAGCTGGAGCTACAGCTGACTGGGAACACTGCGACTGAGGGGGAGCTGGAGCTACAGCTGACTGGGAACACTGCGACTGAGGGGGAGCTGGAGCTACAGCTGACTGGGAACACTGCGACTGAGGGGGAGCTGGAGCTACAGCTGACTGGGAACACTGGGAAGAAGCTAAGGGAACTGACAGGAGTGGCTGAGAGGCTGCAGCAGTGGTCTGTGGTGCTGGCTGTAGGTGAAGGGTGGTGATTACAAAGTCTTTCACTAACCCGTGCAAGGAGTCCAACAGCCAAGGGAAACTGGCAATCAGGTCTTGAAGCCTGGTGGTGATGGCTTCCTGTTCCTCCTTACACGGGTCAGATAACAAGTCCAAGCATAATCGGTCCACTCTTCGGATCAGAATTTTCCTGCTCTCCTCTGAGAGGGAGGAAGCAGCAGAGTACATGACGGGCTGAAGTTGCTCTTTCTGCTCCCGCGGCGATTCTCTCTGATGCTGCCGGGAGCTTGGTCTTCCTCCGTCAGCAGCAGGCAGTGGTGACGCGGAAGTGGTGGGAGGCCAAGGACCCCTGTGACCCAGGAATCGGAAAAATGACTCCTCTGGAGTCATTCCGGGCGCCGGCTCCAGGAAAACGTCTCTCCGCTTCCTCCGGTATCTCGTCCTCCGTGGCTGCGGCGACTGCTGAGAAAAGGAGGGACCAGCAAGCGGAGTGACAGGTGAGGGAGCGGCCGGCGCCAAAAACAGTCCGCCCACGCGGCAGACCTGCGGTTTAGGCGGGGGCGGTGAGCGGCGTCGCCGGGGACCGTTCAAAAAAGCTGGTCCCCCCAGCGCCAGGCGAGTGCCGTTGTAGCAGCCGGAGCTTGCAGGGTCTTTAGTTTGGTTGCGTCGTTCTGTCATGGCCGGGGAGGAAATGGACGAGGAATGGCTGACACGAAGGACTCCAGAAGTCAGCGTAACATAAAAGGGATTTATTTCAACGGGGAAAAAGCAAATACAAAAACCGTGGAAGGGAGACGACGGGCAGACACAGGGAACACAGGAACACAAGAACACAGGAATACAGGAACACACGGACACACAACGTCAACGACGCAACAGAGAACAAAACAAAACTGAGGGCTTAAGTACACACTGGGTAATCAGGGCAAGAGGAAACAGCAGGGAACAACAGGTGAGGCAAATGAAACTAATTACACAGGGGAAGCAAAGCTGAACACAAAGCACAGGAAAACCAGACTGTCAAAATAAACAGGAAGTGACAAACCAAGGAACATACTGACTAAACACGGGGAACAGGCACAGACTCAGAACAGAGACGCAGACATATCACAACACTAGGAAATAAACTAACACAAAACGCTGGGCCAACGGCCCAGGACATGACAGCAATAATAAATGCCACCTGGCTGAGGAACCCCTCTGGTTCCCCCTGACAGGAAGATGTTTGGGAGAAAGCTGCTTTTCTTAACTCCAAGCTGCTGCTCTAAAGCCAGATTAGTGGTGGAGAAATGGAAACATAGATGTGACATTATGAGAAACTTGTTTTCATACCTATCTTTGCTTTAGAAATGTTAAAAATGTATGCACATGCTATGTTTTCATTTCAAAAAGGCAACTTTTCATGTGGTTCTCCTGCTGTTTGTGTCCAGCGCTAGCAGGTGGCAAGCTCTGTTAATAGAATAATCAGCAGGTAGAGAAATGATAAAAACATAAATACACACTAAACCAAACAACATTACTGCCACCTCCACTTTGTATTATGGAAACCCTGCTTATAATTGCTGCCCATTGCCAATTAGTGTGGCAACTGTTAATGTAGCGCAATACAACAAGAAAACAGGCAACAGTTAAAGCTTTTTTATTTCTTCAAAAGTAATATCTAAAGAGAAAATCTTCAGTGTGGCAATACCCACATATAAATACACCCCATTCAAACAAAATCAAAACTAGATATGTTTAGACACATAAAAAAGTCTGCTTTATACAAAAAGAAATCCTGGCATCTGAATTCTTGCATCTTAGACCATTTCCTAAACAACTTCTGTCCTCAGCCATTTTTTTTTTTCTTCTTACTCCAATCGACAATTTTTGCCACCATGTGAAAACGCCTGCAGCCAGAGGGAGCGCCATGTTCCACAGCATGGAGAACAGATGGCAAGGCCGAGCAGAGATGGATGCCTTGGAAAAAAAAGAAGAAGAAGAAGATGAGGAAAAAAGAGACTGTCACACTGAGACTCACACTGAGATCCGGCAAGATACAGCACACACAGTCCCAATGAGGGGAATAGGAGGAGTATGTGTCTGTGTGTGTGTATTAATGTCTGGTGAGTTGGGTCTCTGCGTGTACTTGTCAAAGCAGTTTACTTGCTCTGGTGTGTGTTATGAGGCAAAATAAGTCGGGCTGGACGCCACACAGAGAGAAACGCGCTTTTTTTTCTGAAGCAGCTAGTCGGGGGAGGATGCTGTACTTGTCTAGCTTTAATAAGTCTCAAATGGACTTACCTCTGTATGTGGCTGTGGTCCTATAGGGCTGACAGAGCTGAGCCACAGATGACAGACACTGATAGTTGCCTTTTAGAATACACAAAAGCCAACAAACAATTGAGCCCAGTTGCGTGCCTCTACCCACAACAGTGGCTGAATTGCCATCTTTGTTTTTACTCAGTCATGCCTTCCACATGAAGTGAACAAAAAATCTTTACTACTTTATGTATTGTGGCTATGGAAACTTTTAAAAAGTAAGATGCAACAATGTTTATGCATACTGTTAAGCGAAGCAAAACCCAAACTGAGCAAACCCAGAAAGAAGCTGTAACACAACCTACCCTTACCCTCCAGAGTGCCTGGTCATAGCAAAAATTCTCCCCATGAAATTCATTCCAGGCTCATTGAAATAGTGACTTACAGGTTGTGCAGGGTTTGTCATTGAATGTCACCAGTTCAGTTTGAGGCAAATTGATAAAAATGAGAAAACTCTACTGATGGTGCTTCTAAGTCAGTAGAACACGTCTGTATAAAATTGGATGCTTTCTCAATTTCAAACTCTGTAGTTGGCAAGCAGTCACCAGTGCACATTTACATGTGAAAAGTTGAAACTTTTGACACTGGAATGTGAAAGTGCCATATAAATGTACTTGATCCTGACAAACTGAGAGAAATTTGTTGAAGTGTGCTGATTTAAAGCTGTTGTAACTAAAAGCTAAGACCTAAAGATGCAAATAGAAGAAGGTCATTCAGACCAAAAAGAGGAAAATGAATTGTAGGGTCAGAAATATCAAAGATGTAGGTGCATAAGTAAAAAAAACCAAACAAAAACACAAACTGCTACATTTAAAGCTAACGTATGCATGCACTGCATTCAAGATTAGTAGCTCTGCATCTGATTACCTGTGAGATTATCACTGAATTTGTAGCTTTTAGTCTTTTAATGGACTTTTAACTAGGAAGTCTCAAGCGGCCTATCATAACCTTTAAATTGCAGTAGTTAGAAATTTACAATAGGTTGTTTTTGTGCTTCTCTCCCCTGTATTTTTTTTAATAGCCCCTCCCATCAGACGAGTATATCACATACCTTATAAGCACTAAAAGTAAGTCAGTGCAAACCTTTGGCTTCACATTGTATTTGAAGCCCTAGTAACCAAATGACGAGCAAGATTTTCTAAAGCCTTAAAAAAGGCCCCAGAGGAGGTGCAAGATTCTAGTTCTGTTCCCAGATCTCAGATCAGTAGATTCACAGGAAAGGTTATTATGGATTATTTGTCCAATTATGCCAAAAACATGTTGCCTACCACAACTTTAAATACTACTGATAAAATCTAATGATTTTGTTCAGTAACAATTGTGCGTGGCCAGTTGAGTGTAAATGATTTGTATATGCAGACAACTGGATTTAACGGTTTTGGTTCATTGTTAGAAAGCTTAGATATTTGCATTTTTGTATATATCATTAGATTTTTGTAAAGGCTTTACAGTATGTATAAACTATGAACAAGAATTACATGCTTGTGTGTGTAATTACATGCTTGTGTGTGTGTGTGTGTGCGTGTGTGGATGTGTGTACTGTAAGTTCATGTGCCTAATCCCCGTCTGTGCAGCTACACTTGTCTCGCGCCTGCTTGACAACTGCTACTTTCGAGCAACAAAGGAGACATGATCACGAGTGTCTTTTGTAAGAGATGAACAACGACTGAGAGTCACAACAGTAGTATTAAGTTGCACAGATAGCACCAGTCTTTTATGAGGAACAACCCTTCACAATGGACAGGCAAGATATGAGCAGTTAATAGAAAGTGAACAATGGCAAAGAGAGGTTGTCATAATAAATCTGTGTTGTGTCAAGAACAATTTGGTTCGCATGTCATTGTCTCTTATGTGTACCCAGTTAAAATGTTTAATGCTGCTCTTTCCAGTAGAAAGTGGAGTTATAAAAGGACCAGCTTGACCTACCTCAATACCTCCCACATTTCCAGAGCTGTTTTCACCATTCTGTGTTCTTGGCAAGTAGTCAAGCATATTTTCAGTGGGTGTTGGAGAGGGTTGCCCCCCTGTCTGCCATCCTGCTTGTGATTATCATAGAGAGGATCTCAAGGAACATATCTATTTTGGGAACCTTGGACTCAGGTTCCTGCTTTTTGGTTGGCTTCATCAAAATGTGACCTTTGAGATGGACTGGGGCACTTTGCAGCTGAGTGTGAAGCGAATGGAATGAGTGTCTTTATCTTCAAATCTGAGGCCACGGTTGATTCTCCCTCTTGATTCGGAAAGCACTGTTGCCTCAAGTGAAGGAGTTCAAGTAGCTGCAGATCCTGATCATCTTCTTTAAGGGTAGGTGGCGTGTGAGCTGGACACGTGTGTGTAGCAGACCATTGTCGTGAAGAGACTGCTGAGCTGGAAGGTGAAGCATTTCAGTTGACCTACGTTCAACCCTCAACTCATGAGCTCTGACCAGTGACCAAAAAAAAAAAAATGAGATTGTAGATGCAAGTGACCAAAATGAACTCTTTTCATAGGGTGGCTGGTTCAGACTTGGCACTAACATGAGGAGCTCAGACATCAGAAAACAGGTCAGAATACAGCTCATGTTCCTTCACACTGGACGGATTCAGCACCTCTCCTTGAAGGGTTTGCAGGCATATGCACCTGGCGGGAGACCCTGGGGCAGACCCAGCAATTTCTAGAGAGACTGTACAGTCATGGTAAAAAGAAAGTACACCCTCTTTCTGTTCTAAGATTTTACATATCAAAACAATAAAAAAATAATCTGGTCCTTTCAGGGTTTTAAAATTAAGCAAAGACAACCCCAGATGAAAAGCACCACATGGCAAACTGTATTACATAGTGTCATTAATTATTTAACAAAACCCAAACCAAAAATGCAGAAGCAGTGTGTGGAAAACCAAGTACACCCTTACTGCGTCCAAAGGAGTCAAGAGTAGCAGCCAGATGCTCATATTTGAGTGATCTTTGAGCAAGCGTGACCGCCTCTATAAAAGCAGAGGTTTTCGCAGTTTGCTGGTCTGGAGCATTCAGCTGTGTGTTAGCACAATGCAGAGGCAAGACATTAGCAATGATCTTACAGAAGCAATTGTTGCTTCCCATCAGTCTGGGAAAGGTTATAAGTCCATTTCCAAACAATTTGAAAACTATCATTCTACAGTGAGAAATATTTTTCACAAGTGGAAAACATTCAAGACAGTTGCCAATCTTCCCAGGGGTGGACGTCCCAGCAAATTAACCTCAAGGTCAGATCGTGCAGTGCTCAGAGAAACTGCACAAAAACTTAAGAGCTACATCTCAGACTCTGCAAGCTTCAGTTTGCGTGACATGAGAGTACAATTGGAAAGAGAGAGAGGGAGCGCACCAGCAAATCTGCAACTGGATCAAGCTGTTGCAATGGCCCAAAGTCCACACCTCCACCTGACCAAGGTGGGACCTTAAGAGAGCCGTACATAAACGAATGCCCACAAATCAAAATGAACTGAAGCAAAGTTATAAAGAAGAGTGAGAATATTTTAAAAGCTGATAAAGATTAGATCTTTTTAAAATTATGTCTTGATTTGTAAATGCTTCGAACTGACAGAGGGTGGACTTCATTTTTTTTTTACTGTGACTGTATATCTCACCCGGCTCAGGAACGGCAGTGAGAAAGTGGAAGATTGATGCATTAATGGGTTGATTGATTGATGTCTGATTGATGACTGTCATACAGTTAATGATTTCTCTCTCTTTTTTTTTTCTTGTAAATAACCAGACTGAGGTTTTAATCATTTAAAGCGTTTTCATTATTCTCAGGTACCCAAAAGCCCAACATCCTCACAATTCCCAAAAAACAAAAAAGTTCTAGTCGAAATCTGAGCCCCATTCTTACAAAACAAATGATGTCTTTTTCAAGCAGTTTCATTGGCTCCTGTCAGATTAACTGAACAGATGCACTGTGCAAGTGATTTTGTTACCACTGAGGCACAAAACTATCTGAGCACGTTTCTCAATTGATGTGTTTCTTGAGGCGTGCTAAGGCATGATGTTGCAAAAATGTGAAACACCTGCAAAAGCTGACAACTAATATAATTTCTCCTAAGGCTATAACACAGTGGAAGCATTTTACAGGCAATGTACACAACTGTAGTATATAGGCAATTCCACCTGCAAATGACAGGTAACAGCACTTTTCCTGATGCATCTTTTGAGTCTGAGTGATTCCTAAAACCCTTGCAGCTACTTATCTTTCACATTTTTCAATGCACATTTGTCTCTATTACGATATCTTGAATGTCTAAAGTTGCAAAAACCGTGCACAAACAATAACCATGAAGACCATGAAGCAGAACAGTAGCTTGTCACATAAGGACAATTAGCTCTTTAATAAAACACATTTATTTAGACTTTTTAAAATATATATATATTTAAGTGATGATGAGCATTCGAGTGAAGAGTTTTTTTCCTGTTACAGAATCTATGTGAGAACTAAATTATTAAAACACTGAGTTAACCTTGGATTCACAGCTTAACTCCTTTTGGCTCCCAACAAGCTCTGCAAATGGGTTGAGGGATACCCATCTTGAAATAAATGAGTAATAATGTAGATTAGGCTACGTTCTTCATGTAATCCACAACCTTGAGACATGTCACCCTGCCCCTGTAGCCCATTTGTGACGTATCTGAGTCATTTTGGGGATTAAGTGTCCGTTGTCACGATCCCAGCTCAACTGGCATTAATCAAAATGTGCATATTTTTTTTTTCTTTCATCTACAGCAGAGATTTAAACCAGTGGCTGCTTTCAAGTCTGAGACAAATATGAAAGCCCAACAGGGGTAGTTAAAAACATCTCCTGCTAAAAAACATCTGAACTTTCTGATCAACTGTAAAGTTTGACTTAAAAGAGCCATGTGATTTTTAAAGTGAGTTTGATAGTTCTTCATTAAACCTGTTATTTTCTTTGAACTTTACACTTTTTTGTCACTTTTGTTTGTTCGCTCTTCACTTGTTAATGGTTGTTTTTGTGACACTTCCTCTCCCTTTAACTGCCTGTCACAGACACTTTTTTTTTTTTTTAAATCATGCGCACTGCTTCAACAGCTAAAACTATACAATTATACCCCATGCAAAAGTGTATTTGCACATTTAGGTTGTGCAAATGTTATCACCTTTTACCCTGAAAATTGCTCTGCTGGGACCAGCCTGTATCAATTATGCAACCCCTTTTTACAAAGTTGTTGCCAATCACTGTTGTGCTTAATTTCTGCTCCATCAAATTTGGTAGCAGTTGCTGCTGAGAAATTTTTAAAAAGTTCAAAAAGACTATGGTTTGCATACATTCTGATGCAAAGAGTAAGCATGTTGGTCCAGTCCAGTTATACCACCATCTAAGGCAGACAAGAAGAGATGATGTGACACTTAAACATTCATTGCCCATTATTCACTGGAAAAAAGCTCCAACAGCATCCAGCTGCTGTTTGTGAGCACATCTGCAGCTATTCTGCCTGGCTTCAATGGGTGAAGCCATGGCTGATAAGGTTATTGTTCATTCCTCGGCTGATCCTCTGGTTCAGTTTGTGGCAGATGTCGCTGAAGTGCAGACTTCTTCACTTAAGAAGAAGTACAGATACTTGACTCAAGCAAAAGTGAAAAAGTACAGGCTCTGAAATGTAATCAAAGTATACGTAAAAATAAAAAGCTGGGCATACAAAGGGCATAAACAAAAAAAAAATCTCTACTTCCTGTTGTTTGCATTGCAGATGGGTGACTTTGCCTCCACACCTGAACAGAAAAAATGAGCACAGTCAGGGTTTAAATTGGCAGGTGGGAGAAACTTAAGATTGGTTGTAGTAGATGAATGCGGGAAGAAAAAAAATCACTTAAAATAAGTGACAACTTCTATTTTAGAGCACAAGTAGATTTTCTCTGTGTACAAGCTGCAATCAGCTGGCATGCTGCTGTTGCTCTTTTTGGATTTACACAGCTCAATTCATTAACCTATAAATAGATGTTACATCAAGGCTGATTTCCAACTTCTACACAATGTAAAGGTGGAATTCAGTGAGTGAATCTAACCGGCATCGTCAGCTTAAATTCAAACTGAAGTCTGCTACAGGTACACTTGATGTAACCCAACACTGACGTTGAACACCACAGCTTTTCTGTGCCCGTCCAGCACAGTGCATAATAAATTCACCACAGCACTGCAAACTAACCTGTGTATCCTGCACTAAACTGCCTTGTATTTTCTTTGCAAGCTGTTTCACAATAGGGAAAAAAAAAAAAAAACACAAGTTCACATCATATTCAGAGGCAATATCTGATAAAAAAAACAAAACAAAAAAAAAACTCTACAAAGAATGAGGACACAAGAAGTAAGCTTTAAATTTGCTGTTTATCAAATGTCACCAACAGTCCTTGCCTTTAAAAATAATCTCTCTTCTTCCTCTTGTGTCCCTTCTTTCTTACATCTTTCTCCATCTCTGAGTGAAGTATCTCACACTCTTTTCTCTCCCTGGGAAATACAGGAGCTGTAACTTTAGCTTGCAGGCACATTGTGTGTCACACTGCACAGAAACAGTTTGTGTGCTTGTTGATATTTGTCAAGTGGTTAGAAATTTGAAATTGCCTGCCACAAAACATTACTGCCTTTATGCTTGCTCCTCCTGTGCAGCGCTAGCTAGATGTTGAACTACAGCGACCGTTGTTCTGATCCACTTTAACCCCAGAGTACAGTGCTATAAATGATATATACATTTGGTTTGGTTTGGTGCAATAAGCCCCTGTGATGGATCACTATGACAGCTACAGTAATATGAAAAAGAACTTTTTCACAGGTTTCTGTGTAGTCTTGTGAAAACCTAAATGCACCCTTACTGCTTCCATAGGAATTAAGAGGGTAACCTCTGTGAAAGCAGAAGTTTTGGCAGATTGCAGGTCTGGATTAGTTAGGTCTGTGTGATCACAATGCCACAGTCTTCCCAGGAGTGAACATCCCAGCAAATTCAGCCAAAGGTCAGACTGTGCAATGTTCAGAGAAACTGCAAACATCTCCTACATCTCAGACTCTACAGGCCTCAGTTTGTGTGTCTAAAAGCAGACAAGACTGAAGTGGAGATGTTTGGCCACCACAACACATTTGGCTACAACCAGGCACATCATATCAGCACAAACACCTCGTACCAACCATTAAGCACAGTGGTGGAGGGGTGATTATTGAGGCTTGTTTTGCAGCCACAGGGGCTGGGCACCTTGCAGTCATTGAGCTGACCATGAATTAGTCTGTATTCCAAAGTATTCTAGAGTCAAATGTGAGGTCATCTCTCTGACAGCTAAAGCTTGGGTGAAACTGGGTCATGCAGTAACAACAAGGACAATTCTCAATTGCAGCATTAAATCCACAGCAGAGCTGTGGGGGGACCTTAAGAGAGCTGTGCATACACAAATACCATCAGGCATCAATGAACTGAAGCAACTTTAAAAAGAAGAGTGGATCAAATTTATGATGTCAAAGACTGATACAGTAAAACAGAAAACAGTTACTTCAGGTTATTGCTGCTACTGAGTCATGGGGTGTTCTTAGGTTTTCAAAACGTCACATGATCGTATGTTACAAGGCTGAAGTTGTAATCTAACCGACAGTCTGTCCTGGCAGTGTCCAGTAAGAGACCAGGTGAATCGGTTTCTTTGGTTTTGTTTATAAATGCAATGGTACAAATTTGTGCCTGTGCAGCCACAGCTGAGAGTGCAGTTACTCTTAGAGTTGTCAAAACAAGAGGCAATCTACTGCACACGATAGACGATTGTATCATACAACTGAGCCTTCCTGCAGGGCTTAGAAGAAATGTTTTGCAAGGCAACCACTGAAAGAAAAAAAGTTTGACCTTTGTTAGCCTTCAGGGGTTATAATTCTGGAGTTATAACTGATTTAATTTGGGAATTTGGAGAGAACACTAATAATAAATAACTAATTTAGGAGAATTTTTCTCATATTCTCAGGTTAATAAATGGTCAAATATCCTTCCTCTGGCTGTTTTGAGCTGAATCACCACATCAAATATTCAGTGGTGCTCTCCATTTGTTTTCTTTCCAAAAACGACCATTCAACTTCAAGCCCCAATAACCCACCTGTGGTCAGTTCTCATGCAAACACATGTTTTGCAAATCATCATTTTCTCTTCTATTCTAAAACTCTGTTCTTTCCAATTATGTATGTATTATATATTTTTTCTTTTTCTTTTTTTTTCCCACTCTGTTATTATCCTTGTAGAATTAACATCTTGCTGCAGGGCACAGACACAGAAAAGTTACAGCAGCGGTGTTTTCCTTGCATGTTTATATGAAGGTTGCTGACTTGAATGGAATTTCACCTCATTTTCTTGAAATGAACTAGGGCACCTAGCTTCTCGCAGATCCCGTCTTCTTGTATCCTGTTGTTTTTATTTTTACGACACTCTCCCACAACTTCCCAACCTCTCCAGCCCCCTTAAGCTTCCTCTCTCCTCTGTATCTCCAGAACCAAAGTTTTCTTAAAGACAGGGGATAATATAACTCTTTCCCCATCTTTCCTCTTCACACTCAACTTTCTTAGCTTATGCCTGGAAAAAACTGTGCATGCTGAACTGCTCTGATGTATAAATTTTTAATTTTGTTTTTGGTTTTTTTTTAAGTTTGTTTGATTTATCATCCTGAGATGAGAGTACATGAGAGATGTGCCAGTATCACAACCCCGTTTCACTGAATTACATGTTACCAGCATAACATTTCATCTCCACGAAGCCTGCTTTTAATTTTCTGTGATGTTCTGCTTTGTTCTGCAACATGTCTAAAATTAACTCTCGTCTTTGTTTTCTCTGCTCCAGGAGCTCCTTGTCCATCTACAGATCAGCAGTAATGTTTCTTTTCTCAATAACATGCCAAAGCATGATGAATGACTGTCAACAGAAGTAAAGATAATAAACTGATGCTGCTGTAACCTATGCAACATACTGGAAGAGTTCAATATACTAAGTGTGTTGTTTTTTTCCACAGCGGGATGCATGAAAGGACTGTTTTAGCCCATTAACTACAAATCATGTACTTTATGTTGCTGCCAGCCATCTTCGAACACAAGTTCACTGATTTGTTTTCTACCTTGCAGGGAGCCATTTGTTTCATTCATGATAGTAAAATATGAAAATTATCTCGTAGATGCTGGAAGCTGGCATCAGATCTATCACAGTTGGCAATGAGTCACCTTTATTTTCTTGCCAAAACTGCATTTTACGCTTGTGGCAACGTAAGGCTCTGACAACTCGTTCACAGGATTGTTTCTGAGGAAGATCACAATTTGAGAGGCAGCAATCAGGAGGTCCTGTTTTAATTGGGACAAGTTTCAAGAATTCAGGAGACAAAAATGAGCAATGAAGGACATCAAAAATTAAGTCAATTTGAGATGCTCAAACCTCAGAGCTTCCATGAATTTAGCAGAAAATGTTTGGGTTTGTTTAAAACAGCGGTACCTTTAATTACCAAATAATGATAATATAACTGATAAAGAAAACATCTGTCATGAACAGTGTAGCTGATAATAACAAACTGTCTGTAAAAGATGGGTGTGTATACATGACATCAGCCATTGGTTTATGGACTCCCACTCCTGCTCAATGACTCAAATTAGCTGACAGAACGTCTAGCAGACAGGTAGCAGCTACAGTCATGTGAAAAAGAAAGTTTTCACAGGTGTAATGTGAAAAACAAAGCACACCCCATGATATTCAATAGCTTCCAGAACCGCCTTTACCAGGAATAACTTGAAGTACTGACCCAGTTTTCAGCCAAACTTCAGACACTAGAATACACAAAACAAGCTTAAATCATCACCAGCTGGTATGAGGTGTTTTTGCTGATATGCTGTGTATGTTTTTCACCAAATCTGGTGCTGTGCAGTTATAGCCAGACATCTCCACTTTGGTCCCATCTGTCCAAAGGACATTGTTCCAGAAGTCTTGTGGTTTGTTCAGATGCGACTTTGTAAACGTCATTTTTAGAGAAAAGAGGCTTTCTTCTGGCAGCACTTCCAAACAAGCCACACTTGTTCAGTCTTTTTCTAATCGTGCTGTCATGAACTTTAACATTTAACAAGGCGTGTAGAGTCTGTGATGTAGCTCTTGGGTTTTTTTCTCTGAGCATTGCACATTTGCTTGGATGTCCACTCCTGGTACAATAAGATTGACATTGTGTTAACACACGCCTGAATGCTCCAGACCGGCAAACTGCCAAAACTTCTGGTTTTTATAGCGGTGTTCGCACTTGCTGGTGATTAATTAATCAAGTGCATTTGATTAACAGCACCTGGCTGTTACTTACTCTCTTAATTCCTGTGAAAGCAGTAAGGGTGTCCTTAGTATTTTATAGGACTGCACAGGCCTATGTTGGCACCCACTTGTCATTCAAAGTGGCAATGCCCTAAACTGTTCACCTAAATACAGTTTAAACAGGAATGTGGATGTACCATTATGGGACAAATTAGATAGTGACATTTTTTTTTTTTTTTTGGTACTAGGCTGTAAAAAGTTTTTCCTGCTTAGGTATTTTTACACTGTGGGGATTGACTTGCTTTTGGAATCTGCCTCAAATGGTCGTTTTGGGGACTGCAGTTTTTGAAATTTGGTGTTGACATTGGCTTTTTTTTCTCTCTCTCTCTTTTGGTCTGTCCTGTTTCTACTTGCCTCCAACCTATTAGAGTTTCACAGCAGCTGACACTGTTACATGAAGCTTTTTGTCAAATCTGACAGGAAGCAATAAATCCCCACAATCAAACAAGGTGGTAGCACCATCATGCTGTGGGAATGTTTTTCTGTAACAGTGACTGGGAAAGGGAAAGATGGATGCAGGAAAATGTTTTGCCAGATTGTCCAGAAGCTCAGACTGGAGCAAAGGTTTCCAAAAGGTTTTGAGGCAACAACCAGAAACATACTGCAAAGAAAGCCCAGGAAAGTCCAAGTGTGCCCCAGCCAGAATTCAAACCGGACCCCTATACAGCATCTTGAAAAGACCTTAAAAAAATGGCTGTGCACAGGTAATCCCCCTTCAAACTGTTTGTGCTTGAATGATTTCACCATGGTAGAAAGCTGTGACAAACCTGTAGGACAGTTCCTTCGAAATCTTGTTGCCAAAGGTGCTTTAAGCACATAATTATTGAAGGGATCAGAACCTGTACAAATATCATTTTACTTACACGCACACACACAAACCCATTCTTGCTCTGTCATTGTGAAGTCCTGAGAGTAGATTGATAAGGACAAAAATGAATTGAATCCATTTTAAGATTAGTCTGAAACCAAAAAAGTGTAGAAAACTTTACAAATGCAGCGTTGCCATGGCACTAAACCTGCTGAGCTTCCTGCGTAGTGCTTAAAGTTGTCAAAGTTTTCTCACTAAAAAGCATAGCACAGGAAACACTACCACAAAGGCCGCTCCATTGAAAGGTCATAGCACTGCTTCTGTCCCGCTGTCCACATTGTTCAAAGCAGATACATCATTATTTCTTTTAAAGCAAACTTCCCATCCTGCTTTCCATGCCCCCTTTTTTATTTTTTTTTTCTCAAAGTCTTTGCTCATCCAAACCCTTCCAGCTATGACCATGATGTCTTCCTCAAACTCTCATCTTTCTCTGTCTCTCTCTGTTTCTGCCTCCATGTTCTGCCTAGCTGGCTGCACAGTTGGCAAATTGAATAGGCAAGCTCATTCAGCTAGTGCCTCTCTGTTGGTCCACTGCCCTAGGTGGCAATGCTGGGCACCCAGCCTCGTCTGGCTGAGTGTAGTCTGGTTTCCATTATAGAGCCAATCAGGGACTGCCAGGCTATACTCATGATTCACATCGTTTGCTTTTCCCTCATTCCCCAACATTATTTCGGTGAGTCATCTTTTCATCTTGCTGCCAGCCATGATGCTTAGCCAGATGGGCAGATTTTCCAATAAACAAGTTGCAGTTTTGATCTTGCGATGTGATATTATGGAGTCGACCTTGGCGCAGGCAAAGTTCACCTGGGACAAATGAAAGAAGTTTGTTACAGTGGCATAAGAATATTTTTATGCAGTTTTCTGTGTGTTTTGATGAATTAAATATGCTTGTGGAGCAGGTTTGTCTCACATATGGTGCTCTGCATCACTCAGTGAAGTGGAAGCCTTGACACTGCATGTCCCCTTGACTTCATAGGACATTCATGTTCTTATGCTATTATTTTTAATCAGATTTTTAAGGCAAATGACCCTTTGCACTCCACTGACATACACAGAGAAGTAGCTTTTTATTTTTCATTCATGAAAGTTTAATTTAGCTAGTTAACTCTGGTAGTTGTGTAACAACGAGCAGACTGCAAAACAGGACAAGGCAGAGCCAGAGCATCAGAGTAAGAGCAAGTCTTTAGTGGGTAAATAGGGCTTAGTACACAGGTAGGGAATCGATATCAGGCAAACAAATATGACAAGGAATAAACACTTGACACACACAATAGAGTGAGGAATATAATCACACTGGTGGGAAACAGGAAGTCGGGGACCTGGAACAAAAAGAAAAGAAACAAAAAAGTAATGGTTATGTCAAAACAAGAAGGAGAACTCTGTGTTAGTGCTCATATAGTGGATAAAAAAACTTAATCTTACTAAAGGTCTTATGTATTAAAGACTGCATGCATGCAAAACAAATTCATCTTACTCAGTTGATGATCCATGTAAAGACGATGAAAGAAGAGCCAAAGTGTCATTTAGCCCCGAACTACAATAACAAGTATAAAAATGTAATATCAGACTTTGCTAGCAGGTTTTACAGCTAGTCAGTTATGCATGGCAGAAGTTAATTGGATGTAACTTATCATGTTAATTGTGAGTATGATTATTTTAACGTCAGAGAAGAATTTTAGGATAAATATTAGCCTATGAGACACTAGAACACGGCAGAACACAATTCCATGTGTTACTGTAATAATAGATATTAGTAAAAAATATCTGTCTGTCTGTCCACAAACTCCTCCTACACATCAGGAGTTGAGCAGCCAAACTTGGCTGCAGGTACATTGCAGACCCTGAAGGTTTCTTCTACATCACATATGACTTTATCATGTTACCTAGCAACCACCTACCAACAGGCTAAAATGACCTATTTCTATCATTCATGCACCGATAACACCTTATACAAGCATCCCATCGTTTAAGTTTTACAACAAGAACAAACTTGAATCACACATTTATGATGTCATCATGTTGCCTAGAAGCCACCTAACAGCTGACTAAAATCACAGACCAAACAGTACTGCAGCAACTGAACACTGTGGGATCAAGGACTGATGTAACTCTCTTTCATAGACTTCGGTGGGTCTGATTCTGTTTTTTTTTTCTAACATAACCTCAAACTTCACAAAATGTTTCTGTTAGCTGTTGGTGTGTTAATGCAGATATCGATCAAATCCAGGACCACTTTAGTCAAAAGTAGGTATTTATTTCCATCTGCAGTAATTTATTTATGTGGTAAATACTCAGTTCTGGGAACTCTCCACCCTGCCTTGTTCATATGTGAAAAGCCTAAGGAGGGACAGCAGCAACTACAGCAAAACAGAATAGACATAATATTGATTAAATCTGACACAACATGAAAAGGGAGTGCTGGGATTGGAAGTGGCTTGCAAAGCTGCTTGCAGAATCAGCAGCAACTTGGGGGGGGTGTAAAAAAAGGAATTTAACTAACAGGTGCCAGATTAGATTTGTTAATGTGATGAACCAAAGGGCATGAACTGACTCATATATTGGGATTGCAGGATTAGCTTTGTGGCCTGCATAAGCTAACACTACACTGCTCAAATGCCACAAATGCTAGCAGAGTAGGTTGGGGCACTCAGATTGTATCACTGTGTATCCAAAGTTGAGACCAGGAAGCAGAGCTGTAATCTTCCATGCCTCTCTGCAACTTCCCTCCTCCTGTCATTCCCCCAAAACTCCATCCTCATAGAGACTGTGTCTTCTGCCACACCACCAAAATAGGAAAAAAACAAACCAGAAATCAACAAAAATCTATTTAAGTTTAAAAATTCACAAAGAAAGAATTATAATTGCACCCAAGAGTAAAACAATTAAATGTCAAAGTCAAGCAAATCTTTATTATCCCTCTATTAATGGCTATTAAACATTACATCTCTCTTTCCTAAGTCTCTGTTAGTAAATTATTTAATAATTGATCAACATATTGATTTTTTCTCTTTTAGTAAATATTTTAATAATTGATCAACATATTGATTTTTTCTCTTATAAAAACGTGGTTACAGCAGGATGAGTATGTTAGTTCAAATGAATCAACATTGTTGAGTTATGCTGTCAAAATCCTTGAAGCACAGGCTGAGGAGGAGGAATAACAGCAATTTTATTTACTCAGACAGGTTTCATTATTTGAAAGCCTGACTCTCAGCTTTGTACACCCTTATAGAAAACCCCAAAAACAGTTTTAGTAGTTGAATCTTATCATCCACCTGGGCCTTACTCAGAATTCTATACGATTTCTCAGATTTTCTTCTTTTAATCAGACTTAGTTCTCAGTTCAGATATAATAATTATTGTCGGTGATTTTAACATCCATGTAGATGCTGAAAACAGCTCATGAGCTTGTCTTGACATATGTCACAGTAACTGAACATTTAGCGGTAGTTCCTGAAAACCCTCTTTTGTGTGATCAGTTTGAGATAACATTTAAATTTAAATTCATTCATCAATATTTGCCATGTGCCAACACAAAAAAAAAAGGTCATGCATTTATTACTTTTAGGCTGGACTATTGCAATTCATTATTATCAGGTTGTCCTAAAAGCTCCATGAAAAGCCTTCAGTTGATCCAGAACACTGCAGCGAGAGTACTGACAGGGACTGGAAAGAGAGATCCTATTTCTCTAATATTAGCCTCTCTTCATTAGCTCCCTGTTAAATCCAGAACAGGATGAGGGGAAGCGAATGGATGGATGGATGGATGGATGGATGGATGGATGGATGGATGGATGGATGGATGGATGGATGGATGGATGGATGGATAAAAAATCCTTCTCCTCTCATACAAGGTCTTGAACAGTCAGGCCCCATCATGTCTTAAAGATCTCATAGTCCCATATTGACCCAATAGAGTATACTTTACTACCAAACTGTAGGCTTATTTGTGGTTCCTACAGTTTTTAAAAGTAGAATGAGCCTTCAGGTATCAGGCCCCTCTCCTGTGGAACCAGCTCCCATTTTGGATTTGGGAGACAGACACTCTCTCTACTTTTAAGATAAAGCTTGAAAGTTTCCTCATTGATAAAGCTTACAGATAGGACTGCATCAGGTGACCCTGAACCATCCCTTAGTTATGCTGCAATAGGGGTTGGCTGCTGGAGGGCTTCCCCACTGCACTAAGCATTTCTCCTTTGCTCACCTCCTTTCACGCTCCATGTGTTTATACACCACTATTGCATTTAGAGGTTTAAACCAGCGTTAGTAATTATTAAACTCTGACTCTCTCATACAACGTCTCTTTTGTCCCATCTCCCTCTACTCTCTTCACTGTCCCCTCATCCTCAGCTGGTCATGGCAGATAACTGCCCCTTCTTGAGCCTGGTTTTTCTGGGTTCTAATGTTAAAAGTGAGTTTTTCCGTCCCGCTGGTGCTAAGTGCTTGCTCATAGGAAATTTGTCTGAATGTTGAAGTTTTCTGTATATATTGTAGGTTCTTTACCCTACTAAATAAAGCACCTTGTCATGAATTGGCACTATATAAATAAAATGGAATGGAATTGAACTGAACTGAAAAATTTAATATTTTGCTTAATAGCAAAATAAGTTTAATGCTCAAGAGGCCTGTCCTACTTCATCAGGCAAAAACTGTTTGGGGCAAAGGCTTAGGTAATGGTCAGTTGATGGCAATTGCTATTTATATAACATGCTTTTGCTTTTGGGAAAACTCATGCCTTTATCTTCAACCAACACAATTACCAACAGCTCCCTGCAGACATTTGTTTGGTTCCGCACAAAAAGCTCACGTTCTGAGCGGCAGTGTTCGCTGAAGACATCTCCAGAGTCTAACTGGCACTGCCAAGACACGACAGCACTGTCAACATGCACTAGACTCTCCCTGCCTCCCTGGTGATTTTTTTCATGGTCTCCTTTTACCCCACTTGCCCTGCGTAGTTCTCTCACACTTGTTAGCCTCCCTTCTCGCAAAACTCATGTCTTGCCTTGTCTTGCCCTCTCTGTCAATATGTGTGACATCACTTCTGTTGTTTGTTCTTTCTGTCTTGTTCTTTCTTTCGCTCTCTTGCTTCTCTTTGTTCTCAGTGTGCATCTTCGGCAGATAATGTGGTGGTTGTATCTTGGGTCATTGTTTACAGCTGTGATTCTGGGTCTAATGACAGACAACAGTCAATGGCTGTCATTGCTGTTTAGGGTCATGTTTTGTTACAGAGTGATGTGTGTTGGCAGTATCAGGCTGCCAAGTTCTTTCATTTTTATTACACTATTTTTTCCCACCTGACTGCTGTTTGCTCTGCTTTTATTGCCACTGCTTTCTTGAAATTTAAAACAAGTATTTTAATGTAAAACTACATCCTATTTTGTTTTGTGTTTATGTTCAGAAGTATGGCCTTGGCCCTTTCCTTATTTTTGTTGTCACTGCATTTTGCTGTGGTTGTTTTTTCTGTTGTTGATTTCATTGCTAGGGGAAGTGAAGCATGGCACCGCCCTGCCCTGTGATGTCCTAGGCAAGGTGGTATGGGGTATGCATCTGCAGGGTTTCTGCGGCAGTGGTGTGTTACGTAAACAGTCTCAAAACAGATGGTGCAGCATGCCTCTACACATGGCAGGTTCACAGCCAGGGGAGCTCACCATCCTCCTCGGTTCCTCCTTTTCCTCTTTCTCTGTCTTATGTGTCTGTCAGTGTCCTTTATTCTCTGTGTTTCTTCCTGTCTTCTTCACCTGCTGACCCTGTCTCTATTGGTCTGCCATGCTGTCTTGCTCTGTGTCTGTCTGTCTGCATCTCTGTCTCTTTGTGTCTCTTCCTAAGTGTTTCTGCTGAACTGACTACCACCTAGTCCCACCCCAGTTAAAGCATAATTGAAATGTAATACATTTACCACTATTTTAACATGTTATGATAATGCTGCATCTGCAAACAAACAATCAAATTTAGATGCAAAAAACAATTATACAGTATGCATGCCCATTCATAAACCAGAAATGATTTTGCTGGTTATGTCTTACTGCTTAAATCTTAAATATGCAAAAATGTGCAGCTGGCAAAAGGGGGTCAAACCCAGTAACAGTAAGCTGTACCTAACAAAGTGATTGGTAGAAGTTTTATTTTAACTCAGACAATGATCTTTTTCTTAATCTAACCAAACAGTTTTGGTGCCTGAACCTAATCAACCTAACCAAACATAAAGTGAAAAAGAGAGTAAACAGTGAATGATGTCTGAAGATTGGTATTATTGGTATTATAAGACTGCTTCTGTGTGTGATTTTCTATTAAATGAATGACTTCTGCCTCCGACTGCAAATTTTGCCTCCATATGCAGATTTTGTTGCACTTTCAATTTGGAAGTATTAAGATTTGTCTAAAAAACATGAATAAATAAATTGAATTTCATGACTGCAGATTGCAGACTGAGATAGGCTTTGTTGTGTATCAAATCTAGCCTATCTAGCCATGGCAGAGAATTACAGTGATGTATGTTCATAACACAAGGAGGACATAAAAGTATCTTAAAAGGGACAAATTTTAAGGGGTTTTAAAAATCTGTATGAATGAAATGCATTAGCAAGTTGAGGTTTAAAATACTACCTGTGTAGTTACTAGTTTAACACATTGTAGGCCTGTATACTGACTATATCTCTTTCTTGGTTTCCCTGCACTTTTGCTTCATGTGGACAGAAAAAATAGATGAGGAATGAGAAGTTTGTTTTTTTTCTTCATGTTCAGATTGAGATTTATTGGCATTAGAGCAACTCTCAGGCATTTACTGTTTAGTTTACTTTTGTGATGTTTATATTTTATTTCATTTCTAATATTTAGCTACCACACATATGAAGTGAGAACCAGGGAATTGCTATACAAATTTTCTCCTATCAAGGGCAACTGTAATTTAATATCCAATGATCCAATCCAGCCAGAACAACCTTCAATCTTCAGCTGAATTTTCCCAGATACATCCAGAAAGTGGTGTTTTTATTTTTATTGATGGCACTTTAAAGCAATCAGACGAGTGCTGCTATTTTCTTGCAATGGAGGAGTGAAATGGAGGGATGGAGTTAGAGAGTGGGAAGATGTGAGAGGAGGAGGGAAAGGAGGAGGAATATGAAAAGAGGGAAAGTAGGACAGAGGGATGACTGACTGTTACAGCCTCCTGGGTATTTTGTAGCTGTAGCTGGTCTTGTGTTGGACCTGATGGGGAAGTTCTGCTGCCTAGTTCAATGAACATGGTGTGTTACAAACCAATCCAGCCAATTCAACACAGAGTTTCCTGAAGTTATGGATAGGAAATTAAATTTTCAGTCAAGTGATTACTGCTCTTCCAGTATAACCTGCCAAGTCTGATTAAATGCTGTCATGATGAATCTTTTACTTTACTGTTGAGTCTTAATTTACGATGAACAAAAAATTTCTAGACTTTAAAAGAACTGAAAGCATTCTACACATTCTACACATCAAGTGGTTATGCTTTCATGCCTGGCAAGCACAGAAGTACAAATTATACATGCATTTGTTATTGTTCTAAGCTTTACCAGAGTTAATAAGGAATAAGCTACCTCAATACATACATAAAAAACCAAAGACAAATAGCTCTGTTTACAGTCTGTATTGAACTGAAGGCCACACATTTTATTCCTGAAAAGGTGGGTCAGCTTCTCACCTAATTGATTGATAGTAGACAATCATTTTGATTATCAATTATCTTCTTATGTTCATAGGTAGGACCCTAAAAAAAAAGCCTGGATATATAAAAATATATTTTTAAATCTGTGATTTGGACAACTTTTGCATCACAAGTATTAAGCTAATTATGTAAGAGTAAAATCAGTACTCTAATAGACTAATTCTTGTACAGTACTGTGCAAACATCTTGACCCTCCTCATTTCTTTGTATTTTGTTAGCAAAATGGGAAATGGGTGCAGCGATGTATTGAAATGTGTGCAGATATACATGGAAATACAGTATATAAGGCAAAAATAGGGTTTGTAAATTTCTACAGAGCTTGAAAGTCGATATTTGGTATAACCACCTTTATTCTTTACTACAGCCTGAATTCTCTTAGGCAAGCTTTCTTGTAATTTCTTGAAGTAGTCTTCAGAAATAGTTCTCCAGGCTTCATTATTGATCATTTCTGACAAGGCTTTGGTGAGCAGTAGATGGATCAACTGAAGGGCCAGATGGATCCCCCAGATCCTGTGTCAGGTCTTTGCTGTATTTTTTCCTACTTCTTAAGGACATACTTTCAGTTACTGTTCATCTTCTGCAGATTGTTTTTGTCATCTTTTGTCCTCCATTTGTCCAGTTTCCTCAAAATCTTTAAGGACTGGCTACATATGCCAACGTATGCCAACTTTTCAGCTAAAAGCTCTCGGGTAATCACCTTGTTGTGCATAAATACTATTTTATACCTTTCAAACTGTGTTATCGTTGGTGTATTTCCTAGATTCAACCAAGGAAATTGGAACAAATTATGTGATTTTTTTTGTGCCAGGCTGCTGGTAACAAAGTGCCTAAAGATACAACTGGTTCTTTGCTAAGTTGTCTATTATATGTAGACACAATACTGGTTCATCCTTTGTGTTATGTGCCTCTTTTATGCTTCAGTAATTTATAGGTCAGTGTGAAGTGGCTTAAACAAAACACAAAACAAAGAAAAAACATATTCCTCTGAAAATGGTCAAGTACAAGGACTGGACTGAAAATGAGAACTACTGCTCAAGACCGCTTTAAGAAAAATCTGTCTGGCTCCTCTGAAGCAAAATATATAAATGAGGGGTGGCTCAAGATTTTTGCACAGCACTTCCCCTAAAACAATATCAGAGCTTTTGAGACTTAATTAAAAAAAATTTTTTTTAAATGCACGTATATTGATGATGAGGTACAAATGTTTCTTTCCTTTGTAGAAGAGAGAGAGTTGAAGTTGTTACCTGACACAGCAGCAGGCTTTGTCCAGCTATTGAAGTCAACCAACTTCAGATATGAGAAGACACATCAGAGGTCAGAGGACTGTAAGCAACAAAGGGGAACAATTCACATCCTTACCTGTCAGTCTGGATCTGAGGGCTGAAGGGCTGCAGTACTGAGCTCCTAAACTGAAAAACAAAGCCCTTTGTTTTGTTTTTTTTAGCAGTGATATTAAATGACGCACAGACGAGAACAAAGGCAGAGTGGATCCAGGGACAACCATGTTACTATTGTGTGGGCCACAGTAATGCAAACTGACTTCCCTTTATTTGTTACTCCCATTCATCTAGCTTCATTTTCCCTGCGCCTGTATTTGTGTATCTGCAGGTATCTTGAGGTGAAAACACAGCAATATCACTTCCATCTTCTTATTTTAATATATGTGGTTCAAAGCAAAGACAAAAGTAAACAGAAATATGAAGAGATAGAAAGTCAGGTGATATTTTAGGATATGATTCCTCTGAAGTTCTCTATTAGTTGGTTTTCAGTTGAGGAAAAGATACGTGATCGCAGAGAGGAATGTAATAACATGCAAAGGTCAAGAGCTAGGCATGTCACATCCATCTGATTTGTCTCAACAAATTTCAGTCTGACCTTGACCTATCGTTTCTGAGTGTAGCCTGATAACTATCTGGACAGAAAGTGTAGACAATACATGCTTCACACAGCAGATAATGCTATCAACATCTGTCACGTTGACAGTATAAGGAAGCTCATGTGTATTCACCAGGTAAATATTTGATTTCCGCCGTTTGTCTTCATGATTTGTGCAACAGACTTGACAGGTCACGTCTAAAAATGACATGATGTGTGTGGTTATATAATCAATTCATGCGCATTGCCAAATGCTTTTTGAGTGTCTCTATTTTAAAAGTCCTACTTAGCAGCAAGACATCCTTCCTTAATTGCATTCAAGTGCACTTAAAGTCGACGAGGAAAAGTGCATCAGTGCATTTCTTCCAGAATTTTTTTTTTTTTAATTGGGATTTGGGCATTGTTCACGACATTTCTCCTACTGTGGTTGCAAACAGGATGTCTTTAAAGAGTACTCCACTGATCTGGTTTCCAAATCAGCATGACCTACATTACCGTTTTTCATCTTTTCTTTGTGAAAATGTGATCCCTACATTACCCACAATCCAACATGGTAGAGATTTAGTGTGCTAGCAGATACACTATGTTGCCAAAAATATTCACTCACCGAACCAAATCACTGAATTCAGGTGTTCCAATCACTTCCATGGCCACAAGTGTATAAAATCTAGCACCTAGGCATGGAGACTGCTTCTACAAACATTTGTGAAATAACGGGTTGCCCCTTTGTATGTCAAAGCAGATGAGTGAATACTTTTGGCAATATACAGTAGTGTATACATATTTGACTGGCCTACAGAGGTCAATAATCTCACTTCTTTCAGTTTTATTTGTTTTCTAACATTGCCGTCTTCAGGCCGGCTAAACATTTATCAGATTTGAACAGTTTTTGAGTAGGAACACTTCACAGATTTAAATTGTTTTCTCAGCTAATTACATTTAATCAACATTCAAAATCTGTAGATGTTCTTTTGTTTCAAAACCATACAATCATAGAGCTCTGCTTTTTAAATGTCTGATAGGAAAGTGTGGCTATAATAACCACTGTCACAGACCAAGCAGTTTTAAAGAGGCTGAACTAGTGGAAAAACAGCAGGAACAACAACAGCTATGGTAATAATGGATTCAGACAGATCTGACTGATTTTTTTTCTTTTTATGTTAGGTTTCTATTGACAAACTTTTGATTGCTGCTTTGCTTCTCTTTCAACCCCACTGAGAAGGACTTCCTTCTAAGTGGAACTGAATCCTTAAAGTCCCAGTCACACTGGTCGAGAGACCAGTTAACTACCTGGCAACCAGCAGTAATTAGGCAAAAATGTGTGTTCCAACTGTTGCTGAGCAGTTGCTCTCAGTTGCTGTGAAATTGATTACTAAACTGTCGTTCCAAATCAGGCTTAGAAACTGGTCACTAACGAAAAATGTATATTCCCCAATCAGTTTGCAAGTGGTTGATGGAGGTTGGTGGCAGTTGCTAGTGTAAAACTGGTTGCAAAGAAGTATATGGTGGTGCATTGAAAACCTCCTTGCAATTGCCTTGGTCTCTAGCAGGTTGCCACCATCGCCAGTACTTTCTTTGCATGGAAGTTGCTGACTTGTCTGCAAACACAAGTGGTTGTGAAACCGTGAAACATATGGCACAAACTGGAAACAGAGACCATCTGCCTCCTAAGTAAAAGGTGCAACTTTCACTACAGATCACAGTGTAAATGGCAAGTGTTTGCACAGAAGTCTGCACCTTTAATGCAAACTATGGGCAACCAAAGCAATTACAAGGAGGTTTTTGGATTTCACCTAGAGAACAGATCGCAACTGCCAGAAACCACTTGCCAACCAGTTGGGAAACATAAATCTTTCCCCTAGCCACCAGAGGTTGCCAGCAGGTCTGCGCTTGTGTAACTCAGGGTTAAGTTGTCTTGTTTATGTTGAAGAAACAATTTTGTGATGTTTCCCTAGCCTTCCCCTGTGTGTCTTTCTATGTCAAGTTTGAATATGTTAGTCTCTGATTTCCTGTTTTACTTTGATAGCTGGCTGTTTGTGTCTTATGTCTGGTTTGATGTCCCCTGGCTTGTTGTTTTTATTGTTTTCAGTTGTGGCTTGCTACCCAGGTGTTTCCTATTCCCCTGACTACCCCTTAGTGCGTCTGTGTCTATAAATAGTGCTGTGTTCCCTTTGTCTTTTGTTACAGCATCTGTTTATCCTCTTGGTGTGTTTCTTAGCATTTCTCTTGCATGCACGTTACTTTGTTCATGGATTTTGTTTGTTTTTTTGGATTGCTGGACTTCTCATTCACCAATAAAGGCGTGTTCTTTGTTTACTCTGTCTGCATTTGGGTATTAATTCTATGCTTGGTGTCAGTCCATGGTGGTTACTCCCAATAACAGTTTAGATATAATTCATAAATGTATTTCTGGTTGCCCAGAAACTGTCAAAAAGAGGAAATCTGCTGTTTTTAATGTGCGATTGTTATTCCTTGTGTTCACCTCAGGTTTTTGTCTATAATGATGTCGGGAATTAGAAAACACTGGGATTTGTATTTTTATTTTCATTGTATAATAAATACTTGTACTCGGAGGGTTAGTCCTGTTTCAGGGCTGGGCTTGTCTGCGGCAGTGTGCATGTGTAGGCTATACAAGAGAGCATGAACATGGCCCCAAACCTGCAAACCAAACCAGCATCATTCTTGTTACATTACGCCCTAAAATTGGGATGGTTACATCAAATCTGTCAATGAAGAAGAACGTTTCATTCTTAGGACCATCCTAATCCCTTTGACTGCTCTCTTCAACCCCTCATTCCACACACACACACACACACACACACACACACACACACACACACACACACACACACACATGGGTTGAACCTTCTGAGCATGCTGCCCCCATCACATCCACAGTATTACACAGCAGCTAATCCTGTTGCCCAAATCCCACTACCTTGGACTCCTCTGAGAAAATCCTATTGGTGCTGCACATTTCTCCATACGATTTAGCATACAGGCATCCACTGTCCTCCAGACTGCCTTTGTCTCCTTCCAGCTTGCCTTCGCAGATGTTTTCTCCTGTAAATCACTCCCTAAATCCCTGCACCCCATCTATAATCAATAATGTCTCAAGTTTATTATTGCGTGCATTGTTGTACAGAATATCTCAAGCACACACAAAAAGCTAACAGACAAATGGGACACTCGACGCCTTTCTTCCCCTGCCTTCCTGCCAGTCTGTTGTCTTGCTGCAACTAAACTTAATGGTTTATTTATTGTTCTGTTTGTTTATTGATAGAGTTTTAGTGAAGAATTCATGAGGCCGTATTCATTGCTGTGCAACTCAAGTGTTCCTTTCTAAGAGAGAAGAGACGATCACCTACATTCAATCTGCACAGCTTACTCCATAATTTATTGCATGATGTGGGTGCTTGTGACATTTCGAGTGTGCGACTTGTATGTGGTTGCGCAAGTTCAGGATTGTACACGTCTGTCCAAATGTGTGATAGCTGACAGGCTTTTCTCAGTAGCCAGATGATGTTTCAGTGTGTGCAGCACGGCAACTGCTCCAAGACTCCTGTGCCAACAGCATGGATTACGTTGTGTGTTAGTGAGAGGATGTGGAGGATGTTCTGTGCTCTCTGCTAAACTAAATACCTGTAAGTGCTTTATTAGCATCATGGGATTTCAGAAAGATTGTATGGTTAGTTGTGCCATCTGTCTCTTACTCTGCCTGTAGTTTTCAAAGTATTCCTATTTATGTGTAAGAGTCTACTATGGATAGGGACAGATTTAAGAGATGTGTTTGGCAAGTGGATACAAAGCGGGTGCTCAAATGAGACCGACAACAACATTAGGCAGGAGCCGTGGTGCAGCACACTGAGCTGGGCAAGATAAAGAATATTATCTTTGCACTATTATATTTTATTCATGAATATCTGATTATCCTTTTTTTTTTTGCACAAACAATGCAGAACAGTTGGAGGACATTTATAGCTTTGAGTAGTGTCCTGCAGTCTTCCTTGTTGGGCAACTTATAGTGAATGTTGCCACAGGGCACAAAGGCCCACAAAATGACTTGCTAGTGCTAGTAAAGCGTAAATCTGTGGGTAATAACTCAGTGTGACTCAGATGAGAGTTTTTACATTTTGATGAACTCAGGCCTTCAGCCATCTGGATTTTGGCATTTAGATAGTCCTAAAACTGTAAAACTGATGGGAACAAAAATAGGCCTTTGACAAATGAGACCAATCCTCCACATTCACTCTTCCCCCTCAAAGTGTGTGTTAACCTGCACGCCTGTCTTTGTGAGGACCAGTTGGAATTTTGGATAGGTGTTAAGAGTATCCCTGCCCGCGAGTATGCTAGGGTCTACTTGTGTCCACGTGACAAAAATCAGGTGATGGTCACAATGCTCTGTGCACGTGTCTTGAATAAAGTGTAACAGGAATGATTAGTCCTGGTGTGTGCAGCTGTCTGTGTCTGCGTCTGAGTATGTTTACTCCTTTAGACCTCCTGAGTGAGAACACAGAGCAGCTGTGGCTTAGGAGGTAAAAAGGGTCTGGTGGGTGCTCTATGATATAACAGCGTAGGATTGTGTGTGTGTGTGTGAGAGAGTGAGTGGAATGTTGTTTGTAGTGTCAAGCACTTTCAGTTGTTGGGTAAAACAAGAAAAGTGATATATAGATGCGGTTTATTTTTGCAGGTCCTTACTTTGTGTCACACCTTCAAAGAGTATTTCAGGTTCAGTTAAAGGCAAGTAATTATCATTTTGCTGTGATCACTGAGGTTTAGCTAAAGCAATGCCCACCAATACAACAGCTTGCTTGTCGCCTCTTTGAAGCTAAAGGTGGACATTTCAGGTTCTGTTTGCATAAGCAACCCCATTCTGTACTCACTGACCACTTCATTAGTTACAACATTAGTACCATGTTGGCCCCCCCTTTTGCCTTCTGAATCTGTGCCTTAATTCTTCATGACACAGATTCAATAAGGTGTGGGAAAATTGGAGATTTTGTTCCATATAATGACACAATACACCGTTGATGCAGATTTGTCGGCTCTACGTCCATAATGCAAATCTATAATGGACTGAGATCTGGTGATTGTGGAGGCCATTTCAGCACAATGGTCTCATTGTTCAAGAAAACAGTTTGGGATGATTTGAGCTTTGTAGCATGGCCTGCTGTCCTGCTGGGAGCAGCCATCAGAAGATAGGGACACTGTGGTCAGGAAAGGGCATGATCAGCAATAAATACTTGGGTAGGCTATGGCATTTAAGCAATGCTCAATTGGTACTAAATCATAAATGGACTGATACATATATATATAATGCTTTTCTACTCTAACCAAGCACTCAAAACACTTTCTACTTAGAAGCCCCATTCACGCAATCACACACACGTGTTTTGTTGCTTTTCCTATATACTATCATCCACACATTTTGCCCAAGGATACTTCAACACACACACACACACACACACACACACACACACACACACACACACACACACACACACACACACACACACACACACACACACACACACACACACACACACAAAAACCCCTTCCCTGTGTTCTACAATTCTCCACATCACAACAGACACAAAACTAAGTTAAACATAAGGAGCAACAAGAACGACCTCCTGGCTAATTTCTTCTTTTTTCATACAATTCTCTGTAAAACCCTAGAGATGCTTGTGTGGGAAAATCCCAGTAGATCAGCAGTTTCTGAAATACTCAGACCAACCCATCTGGCAATAACAACTGTGCCCCATTCAGAGTAATTTAAATTACCTTTCTTCCCCAGTCCAGTGCTCAGTTTGAACTTCAGCAGGTCATCCTGGCCATGTCCACATGCCTAAATGCGCTGAGTTCCTGCCATGTGATTGGCTGATTAGATATTTGAGCAGCTGAATAGGTGTACCTAATGAAGTATCTGGTGAGTGTGTATTCCCCACAGTCAACAGCCAGCAGTTCTTCCCTCCCACTGGTAGTCACTTCAACTGCTTGTGTAAAGGTTAAAGGAGGTTGGCAGAGGCCGCGCTTATTTCACCTGTTATTGCTAAATTTCATGATCACACGGCCACATTGCTGCTGGTCATTTCCTGTGTATGCAGCATGAGTTAAGAAACGCAACGTGGCAAAGAGTGTCCTCACAAAGAAAGAAGTGTGTGTGTTTCTGACACGTTTATTCTTTCTCTTCCTTCATTAACCTCCAGTCTGAACCCCCTTTGCCATCGTTCACAGAGAGGTCTCAGGTTTAAACAAGTGCAACAGTTTTCATCTCAGTATATGCCTGCAGGTGTGGTTGATTCTAAAAAAGGCGAAACACAAAGACTACCTTGCTGAAGGTTTCATTGACCTCTGAAAAATAAATTAATTAGGTGCATGGCAGCTGCAATGGAGTGATAGAGACCTTTTTGGTAACTGCTGGTAAACTGAGGAAGATAAATGGCCAGTTAAATGAAATTATATCAAGCAGATTTGGCCTCTCTGTTATTTTATCAAAGCAACGCTCACTGGCGTCAGCTATAATCAAATCATCCATTTCTTTGCATATTTGTTGTTTCTGATTTATCACATGTGAAAGGACCATTTCAGTGGTTTGGGAAGCTGTACTTTTGAGTGTGTTTGTCTTAATCAGATGTGAGGAGGAAGGACTCTCAGAGCTTCACCCCATCCATTAGAGCTACCGTGCCATGAACCTCTCCGCACACTTCACAATATTTAGATGATCATGAACTACGCGAGAGATGGTAAAAGCTGTTACGCATTTGTTGTAAATGAGCTTGTCTCTTAGGAGTAAACAGAACTCAGTGTGTGTGTGTGTGTGTGTGTGTGTGTGTGTGTGTGTGTGTGTGTGTGTGTGTGTGTGTGTGTCTGTAAGCGTGCGTGTCTGATCGAATATTTCAGACGGAGCTATTTGTTCTCTCAGGCTTAGCAGATGTGGGCCCTGCAACTAATACAGTGGTGAAAAACACTTTGCAACATGCATGATTACCACCCATTCAACCGGTGTGAACTGCTGTAATCGTGTGATCCATCAGCTAATATGCAGCATGTGCAGGAGCCATGTGTGAAACCCAGCGGGAACGCACGGTGATGCACTGGTATACATTTGCAAATTTAACCCTCTTCTCTCAGCTGTTTATGTTGAAGAGCTTTGTAATCCTGCAAAGTTAATATGTTTAAATATGTATACGCTCAAGTATGGTTTCAACATCAGTTATTGAAGGAGTAGCTCAAAACCATGTTAATGTTTCCATTTTTATTTCAGCTGCAAATGCTGCAAAACTAACATTGAAACAAAGATATGTTCATATTTAAATTCCATTCAGATTGACTGTGTTAGTAATATTCCAGCAGCAGTATTAATCTCTTGAACATTTCTAAAAGTATGACTTGTCCTGTTAATTGTTTCTCAGACTGGAATGTTAATTTCCTCCAGAGGACTAACAGGACAAAGATGACATTCTTTTAAGTTAATTAAAAACTAAGTTGTTGTTGCAGTGAATTAAATTATCATCTTGAAGCAAAAACTTTGGCCTGTTCGGCACCAGAGGAGAGGCATCGGGATCACTGAAGTCATTCAATCATCTCCCTGTCACAGCAGGTAGAACTTTGCTGCTAGTATGACCTGCATCAATTATTATTTTTTTAAATGCCAAAAAAAGAGAGGTTTGCATCACTGATATGATGGTGAAATAAGAAATGAAGTGTATAAATAAATGATTGTGGTTTTGGCCTAAGTGGTGTTAATAAAGAGTAAAAAAAAGCTTTACCAGAAGTGCTTGTTTTTATTGCCAAAATAGATCACATTAACTCACATCTGATTTTCTTTTTTGAAAACTTCCTGTTCTTCTGAAAGTGACTGTTTCCCCCTTTTTTTGACAGAACAATCCTTGTGTTTTCTGTGTACATGGGTTCTTGGGTACTGCGGGTTTGATTCCAGCTCAAAGACATTGTTTCACGTCTCCCTGTGCCCATCTTCCCTGTTCCTCTCTCCCCTGCTGTCTAGTATTAAAGCAGAGATGTCTCATAATAGTCAGTTTCTCCTGCCACATAAAATCACTTCAGTATATCTGCTGCATGTAAATTCACCCGATCTCCCCTGACTCTTGTATTGAAGGGCTTGTCTTTTTTTTCTTTTCTTTTTTTTTTTTAAACAGAAAAGATGTCAACAGAGAGGAGTCAAATAGGAGTCATAGCCCTATGTTTTATTCATTGTTGCCCCTCAGTGTGGCTGTTTTCACTTGTATCACTTATTTCTATAGACCATTTCAGAGGGTGGTTCATACCAATCAGTTCTCTGCCATCTGCTGGTTTGGTGATTGGAGGATGGTCATATGTTCCCCTGGGATCAGGGACCCTCTCTGGGCTCTGGGGCTGCCTGGGAGGCACTCTAAGCAGACAGAGTCTCCAGACAGCCTCCTCAGGCTATGGTGTGACCCATAACCCACCCAGGCATCATCATTTAGAGGAAGAATGAGATGCTTTGTTTTACTTTTGAAACATTTAAATCAATTAGGTGCATAAAATATTATGCAAAATTGGCTGTGCTTTTCAAAAAAAAGGGACATCTCACATCCTACATATAGCTCACAGTAAAACCCAGCTTCGAACAGTCTCTGCAGGTATTCCTTTCAGGTTGTAAATAATGGCCCAACAGCCTTGAGGAATAAGATCAGCTGTTCCTTGTGTCTGGTTTTATTTTCTTCTATCGTGCTGTAATAATGGAAGGCAACTTGTTGGTATCAGCATTTAATCAACTGAAGTCAGCAGGATGGAAGGAGAACAGTGTCTCTAGAGTTCATTAATTTAGACTGAAAAAAATCAAACTGCAAGTATAAAAGTGAAGAGGACAAAAAAAAATGGACTTTGGAAAATTAAGGGGGCCTCTAATTACATTTAAATTCACTTAAGTTCACTTTCAATTATTGAACAAGTTGAGCCTCTCACATTTCCCTAAACTCGTTCATACATTCATGTTCCATTTATCAGGGTATTTTTGATGAGATTCTGCACAAGGATAGTAGAATTTAAAAAAAATGTGTTTGAATGTGACTTACTGTAAAGTAAAAGATCTACTCACTCAGTCGGGCTGATTTTATGAGGTGTGTATTTTTTTCACTTCGGCAATAAAACATGTTCCATTTCAGTAACCATGATAATAAATCCAATAAAAAGGAATTTAATGCAACATAAACTCACATTGTGCCACAATTACTGCAGGAGAAAGTATGACTGTCACGTTTGATAAATTGAGATGCACCATTTGCAAATTTCCTGCATGTGGTGAGATATACTGCCTAAATTATATATGAGCAAAAGGTTTCAGCAAGATTTAAACTAATGTCTTAGTCTGTATGTGTAAACATGTGTGTCTTTCCATTAAGAGGTGCTGGTGGTCCCTAACCATGTGTATTTCTATCCAGTATGTGTGTGTTTTTGTGTGTTTCTTTGTGCCTCCCTTCTTCTTACTATCTCCACTGGCCGGCAAGACTCTTAACATCTGGAGAGACATCAAGAGAAAGTGAGCGAATACAAGATGCTTATGTGCGTGAGTGTCTATACACGAGTAAATTGCAAACTGAGAGTTTTGTGTGAGGTGATACATGTGGGGGAGGGCGAATTTATTTAGAGACACACACATGCAGTAGATGCACTAAGGGAGAAGAGCGAGCAGTGAGGAGGTGAAAAAGAAAGGCATGTTGCAATGAGTGGTTTTCTGGATTCAAACGGGTAACCCATAGCTCTGTCAGTGCATTAAATGGCTGAGAGCCAGTAGGCATGTAAATGGATGGACAAGATGAAAGGCAGAGGATGAAGGGTTGAAAATGTAAAGACGAGGAAGAAGGAGAGGAGAAAGTGAGCAGGAGACAGCCAAGAACAGCTGGGGAAATTGGGAGGGATGAAGAGAGAGGAGATGACCCTTAGGGAGCCCCTTCTCCCACATCAATTATGGATGTGTGTGTGTGTGTGGGTGGGTGTGTGTGTGTGTGTGTCTGTGTGGGCGGGGGGGGGCTCTTGCACAAATGCAATGGTCATGTCCATCTAACCCTCCATGCAAAGACACAAACGCTCCAATCAACCTTATCCCAGCACTAAACCCATTTTTTTGGAAACCATTACCACTGTAGCATAAAGACACAATAGGTCAAATTTGCAGTTAAATGAAGTGGTGGGTGGGGGAAATCAGATACTGTGGTTAAAATTAAAAGGAGCGAAAAATGCATTATAACTAAAAAGGTTCACATTATCACTCATTTAAATTTGGTATGCTCAAAAATATTGGGTTGTACTATTATTATAGCTCGTTCTAATTGTGGTGATGCATAACTAAAATCCATACTGTACTAGAATTATTCCTTATGATAAATATATACTTTACTACTCATAGTTTGAAAAAGAAAAAATATATATAGGATATCATTAAGAAAACCAAGCCTTTTTCTCTGACATTTGAAATCCAGAAATCTTATTCATAATTTAATGATTTTTGATTTAATGATTGCACATTACAGACCTGTCTTTCTTCCTGTCCTGTAGTTGTAAGCTGATATAAGGATATACTGTATGTATTTAGAATCTGCCAGCTATTATACCTTTATATTATAAGAGGGTTTTTAAATTATCAGTTTACACAACAACATCCACTTGGGGGGTTCATTAAGAGGTGTTTCTGATTGAATAATTAAAAAAAACACTTATCAGCTTACAACTACATTGTGTAAAAATATTTTTAGGTGCCGAACAGAGGGACTTCAAGTAAAGTCTTACTGCTAATTTTAATTTACAGCCCAAAACCTTCTCTCATCTTTCATTGCTGATGCAATAACATATGATCAGCATTTTAATGATGTGCCTGACCGAACTGATTTTAATGTTAAATATACCCAGCAGTGTACAGAGATATTTCAAGAAATGTTCATTTCCGCTAATGCATTTATGCATCTCATCACTTACATGTTCAGTGCATGTTTAGAAATTCTTAGTATAATTTTTTTCGTTATCCTTGCAGTTTGCAAACATCCTCAAGTGCACCTGCATACATCACAGATGTGTCCTGCAGTCAGAATGAGACTCCGTCTCACAGGTGACTTCACTCAATCAAACCAGTAAAAAGTACCCTGCAGCTTCACAAAAAAATACAGCGTCAACCATGTTCTAAAGAAAATGGTTTTCAAATCCAAGTTCCTGAGAGTTAGAGTATAAAATAGCCAGAAAAATGAAGAAAGAATACAATTACAGGCTGCAGGTCAAATATGGCAGGCTGAAATTCATTACATGGCATGATGCCAAATGATGATTTTCATTTGCAGCAAAGCTTTTTGCATAAAAATTAGGCATTGATTTGATCGGGCGTTACTTCATCACTTATGTGGCTCCACTTACTCAGCCTTGACATGTCACCGGGAGCAGGGCTGTTAGCACAGCAATGAACAACGCGTAATGGTCGTCCCCATTCACAAATTATGTTTAAAGCCCACAATCACTGTTTGAAATGAAAAGCTTTTAAAACATGTGTGGGATGGAGGGAGCGTGGTATGAAACTGGAAACGGTGTGTGCACACGTGCACGTGTGTCCACGCATCGCGCCTCTCTTCTTGTGTTTATTTGCGCTTCCATTCGTTGCACCTTTGCTGACGAACTGTCAGCAGCCGCCCCGCCCCACAGCTTCCACTTTGCGCTCTCTACAGAGGTCAATACAAAATGTCAAGTGTGACGGATGCTCCCGTCACAAAATGTATGACCCTTGACCTCTCATGCAAGAAGGCCAGGTCAGTATGGAAACCAAATAACATTAAAAGCCCATTCGGAGCAAGCGTAAATGGCTCTCATTATGGAACAATTGGTTTCTTGGTCCAATAATCTCAAATGGAGATCAGTACACAGATTTTAGCAATTCATCAAGTCTTCTGCTCTCATGCATATTAAGGAAGAATCAGATGGAGGCTATCACTCCATTCATATTCATGTGGTAAGATTGAGAAATACAGAGGAGGTGGTCATTTGAATTTCAATAACATGTCAGACATTCAAAATTTGGGAATTAAAATTCCAGATGAAACCTTTTTCTATAACCTCATTTGACAGTTCATCCAGATCCAAGAGAATACATTTCCACACATCCACAAAAACCATCAGCAACCTGTCACAAACACAACCCGATCCTTAACCTTTTAACCGCCAACTTTAAAATGATTCATCAGTTTGAGGATGATTAGTCGGCGTGTGTGTTTGTGAGTGTGTGTATGAGAGAGCAAGGGAGAGAGGTTGAGGTGGGGCTGTTGAGTCCAATCTGAGGTACAGTAAGAATTTCCATCTGGAGTGACAGGAAATCAATATGGAAGTTCAGCCATTTGTGCTCCAGACTTGGATGTAGCTGAAGTATAATCACCTCACCGCTGACCTTCAGGGATCAGGAGTCTTAAACAGACACCCACATATGCACATTCATGCATGTATAGTATGCACAGGCTGACAAACACATAGTAGGCACATGTACTGTACACACACACACACACATACTCAGATTACTGAATTTCTTTTTCAATAGCTGTCTCTCAGATACACATCCTGTTGTTTTAAATATTCATTTAGCAGCATTTTGCTGACCTAACCACTGCATAAAGTGCACAATAATAATAGGGGAATGGAATAAAAAGGGTTACTGTCTTACCCACAATATGAAACATTTATTGCGTGAGTAGCTTTTTTTTAAAAAAAGGTATTATTAATTGTTAATCATTAGTATCATGATTGAATCACAAACTTTCCAGTTCAATATTTCTGCATCTTTCAACTCGTTGCTCTGTTTTTCATTGTAAGCATTTACTGCTCATGTTTAAATCATGATTTATATTTTTCTCATTTGGAAATATTAATACGCAATCAGCTCAGTGTAGAGTACAAAAAGCAAAATAAACATCAATCTGACTGAGTATGGCTCATGAAGTTATGAAATATGGTGAATTTATTAACTGCCACACATGCCATTCATGAGTCAGTCTGATGTGGAACTGAATATCACTGCACATTGTTTTAAAAGGTTTTTAGAACTGAAGGCTGAGAGAATCCAAATTGTTTTAGTTCACACTCAATGCAGCTGCAGTAAAAACTAGTTGGGGACACCAGGTTTGTCACTAATTAGACAGGCCAACTGGTTTAAACACTAAATTTGTCCCCAAATGTTTAAAAATTCTAAGACCGACACAGACACACACACTGTGATTCCCCGGGAGGGATAACTGATCTCTGCAGTCCTCAGAGAAGAGATGGTCATACCTGCAGCTGAGACACCACTGATTATAGCCCAGAGAGGCAGAAGGGGACAATCACATGTGTGTGCGCGTGTGTCGAGGTTACAGATACCCGGCAGCTGTGTCCTATTGCTCTGAGGAATAAGTGACAGGTTGGCGACTGAGCTGATAGGAACGAGGAGGAAGAGACGAGAGTTGTAGGGAAGTGATATTAGCGTGGAGCAAGAAAGATGATGCAATAATGATGGGGGAAGGTGAGGAGAAAGGAAGAAACAGATGATAAAAATACCATGGAGGGTGGAGGGGATAAAAAGTAATGGAAGAACAGAGACAGGCTGCACATGCTTTATAGATGAAATAAATATATTACTGCATGTCTGTGTTTTTAATATATGTTTGCTTGTTTTGATGTATTTTAGAGTTTGAACAGCTTGGGAATAAGTGACAATTACTTCCAATAATTGCAGGCTAAAATCTTTGATAATCCACATAAAGGATTATCAAAGGTACTTTTTGTCACAATTCAAGATCTCTCAATGGAGGAAAAAATCTCTTTCAGACTTTCTTTCTTCTGGTAAAATAAATACTGAGACAAGCATGAAAAGAGAAAGGGGAAAAAAAAAACATGGATACAATTTCAACATGTGCTGATGAAACACGTTTTGTTGGAATGGCAAAAAATGACCCACTTCTTCCATTCTACAGTATAGGCAAGTCTTGGATACATTGTGTTGAATGTGAAACATTTAAGAAGGAACAAAGAATACATGCTTTCTTCATTGGTTTTGGAGATGTTTTATAGTGCATATAGCTGAAATCAAGACATAATTCATCACTGGAATAACTGGAGATTTTTCTACATGCGACTGTTACTGCACTGCCTGCATGTGTTGCCTATTGGCCTGTATACATACAGTGTGTGTGTGTGTGTGTGTGTGTGTGTGTGTGTGTGTGTGTGTAGTTGCAAGCTGATCGTTGGCTCAGCCACACCCAGGCAGACCAGATGGCTTGTGTTTTACCTTCTCATCGTCAGGCATCATGTGATTATGGCTTCAGGTAATCCGTGCAATTATTACCAACACTGAATTGTATGGTCTGAATTAAATATAAAGATGCAACCCCACCCCCACCCTCAAGGGCCACACAACATCAGCATGGGTGGGGATAAAGGTGGACCCGTGTACAGGGTGGAAGATAGCATTGTTTGATTTTTAAAACATGCCATATTAGGCAGAGCTTTGCTGAAAGCAAAATGAGAACTAATATTGTTACTAGCTTCCATCTGTTAGTTTCCCTTGTAAAACAGACAATTTTGAATTTTCAGACTCAATGAAATCACTTTTCCCTTGTAAAGATTACAACAGTTTGCTTTCAATTTATCCCGTTACTCTTTGGCTTCACATTTTTGACATTTAAATGTCTTAAACTGAAATAGCAAAACATCACTTCCACACAGGCTAAATTGGTGGTTGTAGCTTCAATAAAGCGATAGTGGCTCCACCATACCGTGGACTTGTTGGTTTTTATTTTATATTTCATTAACTGCGTCACTACTTGAACAGACTGTGCAGATGGTCCATTCTCCTCTGGTTCTGTGTTTGTGATGACTTTGACTGAGGCAGCAGCAATTAGTCAGCTCTGCACAAAGCCTCAGCTGCAAAAGGTAAATTAATTGGACAGACATTATGACAAGGAATCAATTTGTTCAGACTGTGGTAATCTTCAGACTGAGCTCAACCATTTCAAGAGGTGGGACTGTGGGCTCTGACTGGCTGATGGACAGCCACAGTCTGATCACATACTGAGGACACATTCGGAAAAGGATAATAAATTAAACATGCTCCAAACCTGCAAAATAAAATGCTTGATTAACATAAGGAAGACAATGAAAGTACACACTGGAAGGAGGGACAATCGTAAAACATTAAGCACATTGTAAAGCATTAAATTTAATGTTATAATGCAAATATCATCTTTCCAACAGGGCATCCCACTTATAACTTGTCAGTTATAACACAGACATGCTCAATATATATCGTGAGCATATATACAGTACTACTACAGTACAGTCTGTGTGTGCGTGTTTGTAGTAGAGAAGTGACCTTGACAACCAACAGGCGGTCACAGCTGTGAGCTGATGGATTGTACACAGCTTTGACAGTGACAGACATTACACACCCACTACACACAGGCAACAGCCAACCAAAAACACGACATCATGAGACTTATCTTAGTCCTTCGGTGGCACAGACGCGCCAACTTTCAAAAGTGTTTTAAGAGCAGAGTAAAGTTTGGTGTTTTCAATTAAAATAAACGATTAACCAAAAAGAGGGATTCCATATATACATGTGATAAGTTGCATGCATTTTACCATCCCACAGAAATGGCTGTGTTGTGTTGATTGCCCTGACTTTCAGGTGTGCGAAGGTAATTTATCGACTGACTCATGTGCCGTTACCCAAGTCACCTTTCCTCTGTATATAAAAGGCCAGTTGGTGTCCAGCCTTCACTTCAATCGTCTTCTCATCTGTTGCGATTGGAGGCAAAAGGCTTACATTAAAATGAAGACTGGGGAGATGAAAGGAAAAATAGCTCGCTAAGAAAAAGAGAAAAGAGGAAAGAACCATAGCAAAAGAAAATAAATATCAAGGAGTGCGACGTGAAACGTTCGGAAGAAAAAAGACACAGCTGGTTGACTTGAAAATAAACGCAGGGCAGATCGCCCACATAAAACAACAGCAGCTGATGACAGAAAAATTCTTCAAGCTGTGAAGAAGAAACCCCAAACCAACAAACAATACTCAGTGACATCACTGCCAGAGAGTGCAGATGTGAAAGCATCACAATCAAATAACAGCTAACAAACAGTGGGTGTGCCAGCTGGCTCCTTAGCTTCATGCTTACCATTAAAGGATTAATTCCTGAAGTGCTTTCAAAACAAGATTTGAAGGACACACATAAAAACCGCCATGTATCTTTACACACAAGAATTGTGGGTTTTATTCTTTATATATTAGACTGAAACTGATTTGGGAACATATCTGAAAATCTGAATTAGGAAGGAACCCTTGATGGCCAGCACGGCAAGAGGGAATGAATACAGCGAGACAAACTTGTTGCAGTATTAAAGAGCACTCGTGCAACGAGTGGATCAGATGGAATATCAGATATCTGTGGTCCCTCTGTTCTGATGATGGCTTTGAAATGAACCAATAGCTGGAACATAAAATACACATATGTTCCATATCTATTGCAATTTAAATATCCATTTGTTGGCCCTTTGCATGCAAAATACTTGGGACTGCATCTCTAGAAGGAGAGTAAAATGAAAAAAATATATATTATTTATCATATGATGGAAAGTTTGTTTTTAAATGTTTTCCACACACCTGCTTTAAATTGCTTAGCCTGCTTCTTCTCACATTTCTCAGTGCTGCAGTACTTCTGTTGGATTTTACTTCCTCTTAGGAGCAGAGCGACTGCTTTAAGTGGCCACATCTGTGGTTAGTAAAATATCCCTTTTCTCATATCAGAACTGCAGTTTGGGATGACTGCCACCACTACACACAGCTACATCTGCATTCGCACATGCTGAGCTGATACCACCGAGAGGCTGTTATGTGTGAAGATATGGGAGGTGGATCATCTGGCAGAGGGGAACTGCTTACGCAGGCCTGTATTTTAAGAAAACAGTTTTTGTATATCTGTCCTAGGAACCCATCACGGAAAATGGAGAGTCTCTTTATGGCACAAAAAGCATTCCATTTGCACATACATGCTTACAAAGATATGCACTGATCAAATTATTTTTATAATCCTTTAAAATTATCCATAAATCTTTATGCGGAGACAGTCATCTTGCTTTCAAACACATCATTCTCACCTGCATTTGCACAATAAATCAGAGCGATAAATGTTCAATTTATTTGCACATTTACAAATAAATCCCTGCAACATTTTTGTGCATCGCCTGCTTCAATACTTGAATTCATCTGTCTTTTACATCATACCTCGGAGAAAATAACTTCCGATGACCTTTGCACTCCTCTCTGTACACTAAAGTAATTGCAGTCTTGTGGGCGTGTTTCAGCATAACCCAGTCCGCAGTCCGAGGCTGACTCCTCTCGACTGTGTCAGAGCCAAAGATGTTACACAAGCACACAAGCATCCTTCCCACGTACTGTAATATTTTTCTCACTCATGCTGCTGTTTCAACACTCAAAGCCACCAAACTCCTTATCTCTTCCTAACATAGTTTCAGTGCAGTTCACAAAATGGTCATAAAGGCTGCTGTACCTCCGATTCCATCCAAATATGATCTACTGGGGACATATTTGCACTAATATCAACTTAAAGTAATTCCTTCAACATATTGATCAGTTCTTCAAATAAGCCAGAGATGATATTGCTGGGATGACACGTTTTTATTTTGGTCTGGATTACAAGCAAATTGAATGACTTCAGAAAACATTTCTGTGCCAAAGATATTTAGATTGTGCCTCAACATCAAGGCTGTTCTTTTCAAGCTGTAACTTGAATAGAAAAGAAAAAGCTTTAGCGAGATAGAGACGGAGAGCGATGTGTATCGCAACAAGCCTTTCACTTTTTCAGTCTTATAAAGCTTAATGTGGATGTCTGAGTCAGACAAACCAGGCAAGACAACAGTTGTCAGGTGTCACGAGTTCAGACAGTTTTCTTTTCAAATATGTGAGGCCACTGAAATGCTATTAAAGCACTCTTGATCTTTGCTGAAACCATAGAATAACTCAAGTCATGAAACTTCTTTTTCTTAACAAGATGTTCTGACCCACTGGGGTGACTGTTTGTTCTAAGTCTGCTTACAAATCCCTCTGTGATCTCAGTTGGTTGCTCTTGTTTTTAGGGTATGGCTGCTGAAAGAGAGGAGTAATGGCACTCACAAAACATGTTTCTTTTCACTCTTGTGACTGACAAGTCCAGGCAATCCCATCCAACAGCAGCTATCAGCAGAACATATCTTGGATGAATGACCACAGTGTAAGATGGATGAATGGCTGCAGTCTTTGATAGGAGGTTCTTCCAAATGTAGATTCATGTCATTACTTGTGGACTGCATTTCAACATAGTCTATAAGTTGTTAATTAGCCTCTTCCAAATCATGGATGCACAATGGCAAGTGCTGATCTGTAATCCGCCAGAGATTTGCAGCAACTATGTCCCCAGGATACCTTCTTTTATCTAGCAGCACCTACAGTATACAGCAGTAGTTTGGCTCATATGTTGATGATGTCAATATGATGAAATAGCTTGACTTTGGTGACCCTCTTTTCATCTTTCATTGCTATCATGAGGTTGACTGATCTACAAGAATTACTTTCCAGTGTTCCCACAGGAGTTATTATCACTTCAATCCTCATGTTTTATCTAGAGAAATTATTTACATTTTTAATTTATCCAACAGTTTAATATTAGTATTTAGTATTTGTACTTGAATTAATGGCATACCCATCAGTCTCAATTTTGTTTAACAGTGCCCAAATCTGATAGTTTTAAGTGCTGGTATTCTAATGTTACTACAGCTCATCTGAAGTGAATAACAAGACTCAGGATACAAATATTACTTCAAGTCCTCTTGTTTAATGAAGGTTGTTTGGTTTAAAGAACCCAGGGCACTTACCTGAGACAGTAAGCACAGACTCATCTTTACTGTACTCCAGAGTGGGAATTGGTATTGATTTTGGTATGCTTGTTAACAGTATTACAGCAAAACTATCACTCTGATTCATTCCAAATTTGCATGAAAGTTGGCCAGTGATCCATAGATCACCTGATTAAATTTTTGCCATAATTGGGTCAAGGTCAAGGTAAAAACAAATTCCAGAAAAACTGAAAGGAATCCCTATATTTATCATAGGGCAAAATGTTAAAAAAAAAAAAAAAAAAATGAATTCATCTGATATTCAGTATGCAGCTGTGGTGGGTCAAGAACTAGTGCAAAACAGAATGCCATTGTGATCCGGTTTGTGGGCTACTTAAATTTAGCATGGGAAACTCCATTAAATGAATATTTTTGGCCATATTTCAGCTGAAAAAAGTCATCCATCATTTGTCGCAGTAAGAATCACTGTTGTCGATGGACATGTAACATTTGATTGGGATGTGATCCGGATACGTGAATATATGACACGACCTTTGACTCTCTATCAGTCCGATCACTCAGTTTCCCTGTTATCACCCACCCAACAAACTATGTATTTTCTCATTATATGAGATAAAGCTTTTACAAAAAAATCAAAAATGACCATAAAATCAAAGTTATTTTATTCAGCTTTTTAAATCTTGGAAAATTATGGGCACGGACAAAAGGACCTATGTATTATCTTGGTGATTCAGTGTTTGGAGAGTGACAACGTTCCAATCAGCTAAAACGTCTGCTGGGGGGCGGGGTTTGTTGTGCCCCCACTTGTTGGTTATTTAGTCCAGCATTTGGTCCTCACTCCTACACTCAACATACTACACTGCACCAAAGTGCAACCTCACAGAGGACACTAACTTGGCAATACTGACTTGGTTTTGTTATTGACATTAATACACCAAAATTCAAGCTGGGTGCAGATTTACTAAAAAATTTCTAATATACAGATATATTCTTTTATCTGTACACAAAGATTTGTAACTTGGAAGAAATAATTTGTCCATTTAAAAAAAAGAATCTGTCCCTAAATGTTCATGTTCAGCATTATGAACCAACCCCCTTTTTCATCCTTTTAAAACACTTATTCTCTCCTCAGCTGAATGACCGGCACTTAGAGAGGGGAGTAAAAAGTAAACAGTCATGAATCCCTTTGAATCTTAATCACTGATGACAAGCTCATCAATTTTCAATGTTGATGTTATCTTAGAAATGCTGTGAAGCAACAGTGACAGCAAAGCCGGGGCAAGGCCTGTGCAAAATAAATACACAGTGAAAGATTATATAAAATAAACCCAGACAAAGGATTTAAAAAAAAAGGTGGAACTTAACTAAAACAAGATGTTACTGTGCATTTTCACAGGGATGGGAAAGGCCAGATCACAACCCCTTCAGTGTAGATGGATGAAAACCTGTCAGCAAATTAACAAATATGTGGCAGCTTTCACACATGCATGTTTTCACTCCTGTCCCTTGTTGCAGATGACTGAGAGGACGGGAAGGAGGAGAGACTTTGAGCAAACTACTCTTATGACCTCTTCCTCTCACATTTTTGATGACTGCAAAGACATGAAACAGGTTTTGGGGCAAGGGCTGTAATAAAAGTCCTAACAAAAAGAAACTGATTCAGGTTATTTAAGCTCCGTTTGTTTTATTGCTTATTGGTCTGAATGATGAAACAGCTTCTCTGCCCATTTCTACCCATTTTCACTTGTTTGCCTTAAACTATATGATGACAATTTTACATAGGTTTATGAAATAACAGACCATTTTCAAAGTGGCCATTGTGACACAAAGCTGTGGCAATATATGCTAACCACAGGTGTCACTAATCACAGTAATTAAGGCTCCCTTTCCAAATCAACCAGAAGCTCCATTAATGTCAGCAGTAAATAGTGGTTGCAAGGTCTAATTTGTATTTAAGCAGTGATTAGAGAGGAAATTGGCTTGTGACAATGAATTTAAAATATTTCAAAAATTTATTAGATTTTAAAAAGTAGTGTATTACTCAGACCTGAAGCCAGCGAGTTTGAACCTGTTCAGAATAACCACATTCCAGGTGGTTAACAAGTTAGCAAAAGAAAACTAAACTCTACTGTAATAGGGAGTGGTATTAATGTTGATAATCAGTCAAATAGTCAACACTTTTGGACAGAGTTTTATTGCAGGAATATACATAGCTGCATGAGGTAACTGTGAAAAATTGCAGAGACCACAGAAACCCTGGTTATTTTCTAACCTCTGCACACCCAGCTACGGTAATTACTGCGTGAAGTGAGTGTAAATGTTGGGTTGGATCTGATACCAAAGGTCATGGAGGAAGGAGGTTTCAGGTGCTGTTCCTACATCTGACCAACATACGAAGCATAATGATGTCAGAATATTTGCAATACTGACAGTTTTGTCACCCCAGTTGTGGCTCTTAGCTCCTCCCATGATGACACCATTAAGAAAGGCTATTCTCCCATTAATTGTGAATTTTTACTCAAATGATCTTTTTTTTTCCTGCTACTGACTGTACCTATGCTGATGAAGTCAAGCTATTTAATGGATCAATAGAACGAAGTTCAAGAAATATATCTTAAGCCATTTTCTCACATGCACTGCAGTTTTAAGCTTTTCTAGACATTACCCAATGGAGGTGATTTGGACATTTGCGCCCTTCTCCCTGCCAGCTCCCCAGAACAAAGTCTGTCTGATGTCTGATAAAGCCCTTGTAAGAATTGCACAACTAATTGCCTGGTGAATTCACAGCCAGCCAATGTCCTGCCTCCTGCATGTTCTATTCAGGCATCGCCTTTGCTTAAAACCAGTGAAATTTTCACTGGTGAGAACTCGTCTGAAGTGGACTATCTCCTGTGGTGTGTGAGAGGAAGGACAGTCTCGGACCAGATTCTCCCGACATTGTCTGGAGTTTATGTGTGAAATCAGCTTTAGGTCTGAACCCAAATACAAATCTTCTTTTGTGTTATCTCACTGAGATTTGCAAAACAGAGTCCTGACTTCAAGCTGATAGCTTTAATTTTGTTAAAGCTGTTATTCCCACAAAAAATCTGTTTCATATTCACTGTTATTCAAGAAGCTAACAGCACAGAAAACAGTCCCACTGCACCAGTTTTCAGCTTTGGGAGGGGGTTGTTTATGTGCAAACGCACTGATGAGTCTATCCTGTGCAAAATTAACAGCACATGTGACTTCATAAATCAAATGGCATTTCCCATTTCCATCTTTGTCACCCCAGTTGTGGCTCTTGGCTCCTCACAGAGTGACACAATTTATAGGAACTGTACTCCTATAAATTGTCTTTTTGGCTCTCTAAATTTTTGCCACATTTTCCTGCTGCTGAGTGCACCTACTCTGTTGGTCGCAGCCTTTATCACACTAAATATTTGTTCCACACTCATATATATATATATATATATATAGTCTTTTATATACAGGCTTGTGCAATCATAGCTCTGAGCTGTGACTATGAAAGTACCAGACGTGTTTGCCGAAAATGTTGAAATGCCCTGGAACAAAAATAATTGGATGGAGCTGTGTTGCTGTTATTTTCACCCCTCAAAGAGGCTGACAACATTGAGAAATCAGGTCACAGATTATGACTGTGGTATGAAGTTGATTGGCATCTTCTCTCAACATTTGGAGGGTGTTTTCTCCTGGCCACTGAAACCCAGTTTCTCCCCACAAACACAGTTTCACAGGATTATCCTCGGAACTCCTGGCAATATCAGTCAGTTAAAGCCTTGTGCTGTCAGTGTGCGTGTGCATGAATGCATGTGAGTTTCAGCTTTCTCTCCTGGTGGTGTGTCTTTTTGGGTTATCTCCCTTTTTCTTATGGTCATTATGCTCTTAGTGAATATATGTCTGAGTGTGTGCACATCCCAGTTTGGATAAGACCAGAGGATGGGGAGCAGACTTCCATCCCAAGTCCCTGAGCTCCCCTCCAACATCACCCATGGGCTTTGTTTTGATCTCCTCACCAGCCATTCTCCACAGCCACCTCTGAAGACCCATGCATACTGTACTGCATGTGTGTGTGCAGGGCCACAGGGATGAATGCACAGTGTCCCCTTAAGCCTTTTGTGCTCCAAATTTACACTGTGTTGCCCTTATTCCCACTGCCAATTTCTCCCCTGCTTGTACGTCAGCGTATGCAGTCCAGGGCTTATAAGAGCAGAGCGAGGCTTGGCTCTTTCCCCTGCACACTTTGCCATCAGAAGTCTCAGAGGTATACTTCTCTTGCTGCTTCTTTACAGCCTAAGGCTTTTTTCAAAGCGTGAGAGACAGTTGCTCTCGCCCTGGTTCCTGCAAATCCTTGCTGAGACTCTTCGGCTGGATTCTTTTCGGGTTCTGAGAAGTTTGAGCTGAATGATGCATGATTCAGTGCACCGAAAATCATACAAGAATAGGCTGTTATCACCATGACAGTGTTCAGCATGCTATACTGCATCTTTCTGCTTTCTCGCTGAACCATCATATCATAACACCCTTTAAAGGAAATTTTAATGGATTCCTGGTTAAAGTAAATGGACCAGGTGCAGGCTTAGAATGCTAGAAATTAATATTGTATGAATGTGGACAAAATATGAAAATGGCTATCATACATGTGATTCGCTATATTGCAGTTTAATACAGTGAATCTGATAATTGGACTTTTGCACCTGAATAATGTCACAATCTATTTTCTTCCATCTATTTTAATGCTTTTGCCTTTTTTTCACATTTAACTCTGCTTTTTGTGGCTGCAAGTCTTCATGACTCAATTGCATAAGCAGCTGTTTCATTGTTTACACCTTTACAGGTTTCCCCAGTTCACAACAAGGCCACCTAAATGCCTTAAAGGTACATTTAGTGCTGTTAATGGGTATCCTACAAGGATAAAATGTCTCTAGTGTACTTTTATGTATTCCACAAGGCAATAATGCCTACTCTGCACTGAATTTTGGCCAACATCCAGATTACTGCAGGACTTATTTCAACTTGATATGAAATAGTGTAGATGCTGTTTAGTGCACAAGACATAAGGTGCCGTGCGAGATACTGCTGCTAGTGATTAAACCACAGAGATCCTCCACTTAGTGTGGATTACTGCTGTGGTCTTTATCACCACTTGACTTTTTTATAATTATTCCAGCCACTATCTAATTGATAAAAGTATTTTTTGCCATTATCTATCATCAAAGAACTTAATGAAAGTGCAGAAAAAAAGTAACACCAGCAAAAATGAACCCAGCATTTTATTAATATTTTATTTATTGTGAGAGTAGCCTGTGGGACTGTTTATAACACTGCAGCAAAAACAGGGCACATCCTCTGTGTTTTTGTTTGTTTGTTTGTTTTTTTCTAGGAGTCCCATGTTATAGACATAAATTAATTCATTCATAAAGACAGAATTACTGGACACACACAAATATGTGCACAGATACGGAAAACAGGCTCTGTCAAGATTTTAGAATTATTGAAAGCATCCTCATTTACATATTTTGACAGAGTGAAGAAATTATGTTAAACAGATAAACAAAAGCATCCTCTCATTCTGGCTTTTTTTTGCTTTTTTTTTGGCTAACTGGTGTTGGCAGGTTTTAACAGCTGTGGCTTGCTAGCTAATTAAGCTGACACTGCTGCTCTGAACTGTTTGCCTCCAGATTACTTTTCGGTGTTTTGAGCTCACTTTTTTAACGAGAACTGTTGATGCTGCAGTGTAGCGTGTCCTAGCTATTTAACTCTGACATTATCCAAATACGTTTGATATGTTTGTGTTTTCACTTTTAACAAGTTACGGCTTTATGATGAAAATAAAGCAATGTGCATGTAAAATAATGCTATCAAAAGTTTAAAGCTGGTGTTGCTATAAAGTAAACTTCCCCAAATACTGGAAAGAAAGAGGACAGAGCTGATATGACCTTGAATTAGATCCATGAGTATATTTCCCATCATATGCAGGGATTTTTTTTTAAACAAGATCCTTTACCTAATTTTCTTAAATGTGTTTTCCCAGGACTTTGAAGTAACCTCTACATTTTGTTAATGCATCAACATTAGGGATGCAGCTATTGATTGATTATTCTATCAATTAATTGAGTAATCAAATAAGAAATACTTTTGCCTTGTTAATGAGCAATAATAAATATTCAAAAGGAAAAAACAGGTCTTTTACAATTTAGAAACTGTAATAGCAGTTTTTAATAGTGTAACTGCGTACAGCTGTCAAAAATCTAATCTTTTTCATTGTATTTACGTGCCATATTAAAATCCTAATTTTTAAAGAAAACATGTACCTAAATGCAAAAAAAAAATGATCGTAAGTACTGTAATGCACATACAATAAGGTATACATGCAGCCTAAACTAAGCCATGAAACTGTGGTGTCTTTACCTTACAATATACAGTGGTATGCTAAAGTTTGGGCACCCCTGATAATTTTCATGAGTTTCCTTTATAAATCATTGGTTGTTCAGATTAGCAATTTCAGTTAAATATATCATATAGCAGATGAAAACAGTGATATCTGAGAAGTGAAATGAGTTTTATAGGATTTACAGAAAGTGTGCAATAATTATTCAAACACAATTAGGCAGGTGCATAAGTCTGGGCACCCCAACAGAAAAATGACATCAGTATTTAGTAGATCCTCCTTTTGCAGAAAAAACAGCCTCTAAATGCTTCCAATGAGAGTCTGGATTCTGGTTGAAGGTATTTTGGACCATTCTTCTTTCCAAAACATCTCCAGTTCTGTCAGGTTTGATGGTTTCGGAGCACGGACAGCCCACTTCATATCACACCACAGATTTTCAATAATATTCAGGTCTGGGACTGAGATGGCCACTCCAGAACATTGTACTTGTTCCTTATGCCTTAGTAGATTTTGAGCAGTGTTTAGGGTTGTTATCTTGTTGAAGTAGCCAACCCTGGCGCAACTTCAACTTTGTCACTGATTCTTGAACTTTGTTCTCAAGAATTTACTGGAATCCATGCGACCCTCAACTTTAACAAGATTCCCAGTACCTGCACTGGCCACACAGCCCCACAGCAAATGTTACTGTGGGTAGCAAGTGTTTGTCTTGGAATGCCGTGTTCTTTTTCTACCACGCATACCGCCCCTTGTTATGTCCAGATAACTCAATTTTAGTTTCATCAGTCCACAGCACCTTATTCCAAAATGAAGCTGGCTTGTCCAAATGCACTTTAGCATACCTCAAGTGACTCTGTTTGTGGCGTGTGTGAAGAAAAGGCTTCTTCTGCATTACTCTCCCACACGGGCTCTCCTTGTGCAAAGTGTGCTGAATAGTCGAACGATGCACAGTGACACCATCTGTAGCAAGATGATGTTGTAGGTCTTTGGAGCTGCTCCGTGGGTTGACTATGACTGTTCTCACCATCCTTCGACTCTGCCTATCTGAGATTTTTCTTGGCCTGCCACTTCGGGCCTTAACTAGAACTGTGCCTGTGGTCTTCCACTTCCTCACTATGTTCCTCACAGTGGAAACTGACAGCTGAAATCTCTGAGAGAGCTTTTTGGATCCTTCCCCTAAACCATGATGTTGAACAATCTTTGTTTCCAGGTCATTTGAGAGTTGTTTTGAGACTCCCATGTTGCCACTCTTCAGAAAACATGCAACGAGGAGAAACACTTGCAATTGGCCACCTTCTCACATTTGGATTCACCTGTGTATGTAGGCCAAGGGTCAATGAGCTTACAAAACTAATTATTGTGTTCCAAAAATTTGTGCTAAAGGTGTGTGTGTGTGTGTTAGAGTGTGCTAATGAATGAGTGAGTGTGTCTGGGTGCCTTTAAAGGAGCATGTGGTGGCTGCAATGAGGAAAAGCAAGCACGTCAGCATTCCCACAACCAAGGTTTGTTCTGTGCTTTGATGGATTGTTTCCTGCTGCAGAAAACAGACATTCTGATGGTTTAGATGTTAAAAATTAATGTTAATAATTAATGTTAATCATAATTCAGGACTTCCGGTTTAACGAGCATGGGGTAAGACGTGTCATCTTCTAGCTCCCCAAGTTTTATCCTTATAAACCTACCTGCTTTTATCTTAGTCGGACATCTGCCATTGAAGTGTTTGCTACTCTTGCGTAGTAAGTTTTTAACTTCAATATGCCGCCTAAACCTCCCAAAACAGGCGAAAAAGCTGAGTTTGAAGCCGCCATTAGCAAAGCTGACCTTACAGCCTCATTAGCTGAGCATAGGTCTGCGCTGATCTCCGAGCTGAAAACATCGTTTAAAGAGGTTAACGACAAATTGGATGTAATCCAAGAGACTGTTGTCAGCCACGATCAGCGTTTGACCTCGCTGGAGGAAAACGCCGAATCTCTTCATCAGCGTTTGGAGAAGGTGGAGAGCAGTCACGAGAGGCTACAAGCTGACAACGAGAAGCTTAAGGCCAGGCTAACTGAGCTAGAGGGGAGAGGCAGAAGGAATAATGTCCGGCTAGTAGGTATACCTGAAGGTATAGAAGGCCCACAACCCAGTCTTTTTTTTTCAAAGCTACTACGGGACGTGTTTGGTCACGACACTTTTCCCTCGGCACCGGAGCTGGACCGCGCACATCGCAGCCTGGTGCCCAAGCCTGGCCCCGGATGTAGGCCGCGGCCCGTCATTCTCTGCTTTCATCGTTTTCAAAACAAGGAGCTCGTTGTTCGGGAGGCCAGGAAGAGGGGGGATCTGAAATACCAAAACATCTCGTTCAGGATCTACGAAGACTACCCCCCTGAAGTGGTGAGCAAACGGAAGGAATATAGGTCTGTAATGTCATCTTTATACAAGATGGGACTGAAACCCTCCCTGCTGTACCCAGCAAGACTCCGCATCACACAGACTGACGGGACCCGAACTGCATTCGGCTCTGTGGCTGAGGCTGAGAAGTTTATTGTGGATTTTAATAAACCCTCTTGAATAGTATACCTACATAAGTAAGAACACGCCCAAATGACTCTTAATTTACACTGACTAAGTTAAGGACAGTATTTACTTAAGTTATTGGTTCTGGGCTCCCCCGGTCAAGTGTACTAATATCGTGAGTGTTATTTGGATAACAAAGTATTCAGTCTGTCTGGGCCTGACCTGTCCTGTTCATCAGCGGGGAACCTGCCAATTTTTCTAAGGAGCAGGTGGAGATGTCATTTAGATAGATTTTGTAGGGAGGTGATGCAGGTAGATAGGGAAGGTGTGCTGTTTGTTTTTGCAGCTAGTATCGCCTTAGGTTTTGGGAAGGGTTTTGGGTTCCCGCTGTCAATAATAGTAACTCTTTTAGTTTCTTTTTCCAGATCGACCAGCGTAAACTATTTTGTACTTTGTTTTATGTTTATAACCAACTGTATTGTTCCCTAACTTTGCAGATGTCCTGAATATGATAAATAATTTTGGGTTTGTTACTTGGAATGTCAAAGGTCTGAACCATCCTGTGAAAAGGAAGAAAGTTCTCACACATCTCAAAAACTTGCAAATAGGAATCGCATTTCTCCAGGAAACCCATCTTAAAAATCCAGAATATCTGCGTTTGAAATGTGGGTGGGTGGGGCAGCTCTTCCATTCAACCTTCCAGGGCAAAGCCAGGGGGGTTGCTATATTGATTAATAAAAATGTACCCTTTACACCAGCCTCTTCGATACTAGACCCCAATGGGCGTTATGTTATAGTCACTGGCAAACTTTATAACAAAGATGTAATATTAGCTAATGTGTATGCTCCAAATTTTGACGACCCTCAATTCTTTTCACGTTTTATTAAGCTACTCCCTTGTTTGAACTCGTATGAGCTTATTATGGGAGGGGATTTTAATTTGTGTCTGGACCCTGGGCTGGATCGATCATCAGTGAGACCAGGTTATGCCACATCCAAATCAGCATCCTGTCTAAAAGCTCTTCTTGCAGAATATGGCATTTCAGATATTTGGCGTTTTTTACACCCACTTGATAGACAATATTCCTTTTTTTCTCATGCTCATCATAGTTACAGCAGGATCGATTATTTTTTCATTGACAATAAACTAATTCAGGATGTTCAATCATGTGAATATCATGCCATAGTAATATCTGACCATGCTCCACTGATGCTTAAACTTAATATATCTGAAGTGATGACTCCTAGGAGACACTGGAGGTTTAACTCTCTTCTATTATCTGATGAAAACTTTAGAAAATTCTTGTCAGACCAAATTTCTCTGTTCCTGGATATCAATGTGACCCCTGAAGTTTCTATGTCGACTGTTTGGGAGGCGCTCAAGGCATATCTAAGGGGCCAGGTAATATCTTTTGTGGCCAAAAAGAAAAAGAGCAGTGTAGCCAAACAATTGGATTTGGAAAGTCAGATTGCAGCCATAGATAATAAGAACGCACAGGCTCCATCCCGGGATCTGTATAAGGAACGCTTAAAACTCAAGGCAGAATATGATTTACTCACCTCACAATCTATAGAATACCTATTATTGAAAAATAGGAGTGACTTGTATGAACATGGCGATAAGGCTGGAGAGATATTGTCAAGACAATTAAAAGGCATGAGAGCTAAACAAATTATTAAAGGTATCAAGTCTCATCATGGCAGGCTCACCATTGATCAGCAGGGGATAAATGATGCTTTTCAACAGTATTATGAAGAATTGTATAGTTCTGATAATCTCAGCAACCCTGATCTCTTACAGAATTTTTTTAGGGATTTACCTATTCCAATCTTGTCTCAAGACCAGGTCTCTGCCTTGGATGCACCAATAACGCAGCGGGAGGTCGAGATGGCAGTCAAAATGCTACAACCTCGGAAATCTCCCGGGCCAGATGGTTTACCGAGCGAGTTCTATGCCACATTCTCCGCACAACTTACTCCTGTGCTGGCGGCCGTGTACTCTGACTCCCTTGAGAGAGGGTCTCTTCCTGCCACTTTGAATGAGGCTTGTATAACATTGCTACCAAAAAAAGATAAAGACCCCTTTGACTGTGCATCCTATCGACCAATATCCCTGTTAAATTGTGACTATAAAATATTAGCTAAGGTACTGGCCCGACGATTAGAGAATGTCTTGCCAGATATTGTCTCTCCAGACCAAACAGGTTTTGTTAAAGATAGACGCTCCTTCTTTAATGTACGGCGTCTGTTTAACATTATGTACACCACATGCCAGGCTGACTCAGAGTGCCTTCTCTCCATGGATGCAGAGAAGGCATTCGATAGAGTAGAGTGGGATTACCTTTTTGAGACATTGGCAAGATTTGGATTTGGTGGAACATTTATTTCATGGATTAAGTTATTATATACCAACCCTTCAGCCATGGTTCTTACAAATCACCTTTATTCTAAATCTTTCAAATTAAATCGTGGGACTCGCCAGGGATGTCCTCTGAGTCCCCTTCTTTTTGTATTAGCAATCGAGCCCTTGGCTATAGCCATAAGATCTAGTGGTTCTATCCATGGTATTATCAGAGGCTGTACAGAACACAAATTATCCCTCTATGCTGATGACCTCTTGCTGTTTGTATCCAGGGCAGAGACGACTATTCCTCCTATTCTAGACCTTCTCACTCAATTTGGGAAAATTTCAGGGTATAAACTAAACCTGCATAAGAGTGAGCTGTTGCCATTAAACTTAGATAACACTGTTCTTGCAAAGATTAGGGTGCCTTTTAAGATTGCTGAGCAAAGCTTTATTTACCTAGGAGTTTCTGTAACTAAGGATTTTGCAGATCTCAAAAGAAATAATTTTGATAAATTATTACTTAAAATTGAACAAGATTTGGCTAAATGGTCTCCCCTCCCGCTGTCTATGCTTGGGAGAGTGAATGTGATTAAAATGTCTGTGCTACCTAGGTATCTATACTTGTTCCAGTGTCTCCCGGTGTTTCTTCCCAATGCCTATTTTAAAAAGCTTGACGCTATTATATCAACATACATTTGGAATGGGAAAAGGCCACGCTTGCGAAAAGATCATCTACAGAAATCAAAACAAGTTGGTGGAATGGCCCTTCCAAATCATAGATATTATTATTGGGCAACTAATTTGTGGTGTCTGTCATTTTGGGCATATTACTGCTTTGATAAAAGAGGCCCCATATGGGTTGAGATGGAGAAACAGTCCTGTGACCCTCAATTTTTATCATTAGTAATCGGAGCATCTCTACCTTTTTCCATAAATCGGACAATCACTAACCCAGTAGTTAATAACTCTATTAGAATTTATTCACAATTTAGGAAATACTTTGGCCTTCGAAACATGAACCTTTCTAATTCAATAGCATCAAATGTTTTCTTTCCTCCGTCAATGCAAGATGCCACTTTTAATACTTGGTTCAAAAAAGGCCTGAAGTATTTTAAAGACCTTTTCATTGAAGACAAGTTTGCCTCTTTCGCACAGCTGTCTTCTAAATTTAATCTCCCCACTTCGCACTTTTTTAGGTACCTACAAGTTAGGCATTATGTTTCACACTCCATTTCAGGGTTCCCAGATAAACCAGACAATAATATAATTGATGAACTGATATCATCTAACCCAACCAAGAAAAGAGCGATTTCTGCCACCTTGAGATTGATTTCCCATTTGCATTTCCCTCCCATCCCTGCAGTAAAACTAGCTTGGGAGCAAGACTTGCAAATCCAAATCAGTGAGACAACTTGGGTTAAAGTATTAAAGAGAATTCACACCTCTTCCATGTGTGCAAGACACTCCCTTATTCAATTTAAAGTTGTTCACCGGATGCACCTTCATAAATCAAAATTGGCTAAGATTTATCCAGAAGTGGATCCAATCTGTGATAGATGTAAATCTGAGGAAGCCACTCTGATTCACATGTTCTGGGCCTGTCCTAAAATACAAGAATTCTGGGGAGGTGTTTGTGAAGCCCTTTCTGATGTTCTTGCAGTTAAATTGAATCTAAATCCAACTATATTGCTTTTTGGGGTTGTTCCCGAGGGGATGATATTACCTGTTGGGGGACACAGGGTGATTGCCTTTTCAACTTTGTTGGCACGCCGTCTGATCCTTTTGGGGTGGAGGGACGCTGCCCCACCCACAGTAACATATTGGATTAGGGATGTGTTAGCTACTTTAAAACTGGAGAAAATCAGATGTATAATGAGAGGCTCAGAAAAGAAATTTTATCAGACTTGGAAATCTTTCTTTCTTTTCTTTAATCAACCCTCAACACAGGTTCAGGAATAAGGCTCTTTCTTTAGTTATACAGATCGATCGGGTATTATTCATCAGTATATACTGTTTTACACCCTTTGAATAGTATTTCATGACAGTGTGGACTGGGTTTGTTCATTATTGGGGGTGGGGGGGGGGGGGGGGGGGGTCCTTTTTTTTTTTTTTTTGTTTGTTTTTTGTTACTATTATTACTAATCTTTTTCTTTTTTTCTCTCATGGATATTTCTTGTACATTTATATCTTTGTAAAGTGATTTTGTAATGTAAAATTTTCAATAAATATATCAAACACTAATGTTAATCATAATTCAGTGTCCAACCCAACAGCCCCAGGACTGTGGCTCAAAGTTTTACTGGCGTTCGGCTTGTTTCAGCAAGTTGCCTGATTTAAACCTCATGTCAATCTAAGTTCACTTCAGTTGTGCTGTAGATTTAAACAGTTTTTAAAAATTAAGTATATTCCAGCCCCCCTGTGATCCTGAATTGGAAAAGTGATGGATTGATGGATGCATGGATGGATGCATGGATGTTAACTTTGGAGTGTAAACTGTGTTACTCAATATTCCAAATTGTCAGAAAAACTACAGATGACATGACCTGGGCATCCCCATAAGTGTGATCCCAGACTATAACAAGCGCACGCACACAATTATAAAGCAGTCTCCATTATGACACTGACCATGATACATTAATGACAAACCAGCCAACATGGGAATGGGCATTTAGGGACCTACTGACCCCCATTAATGGCTCATAGAGAGCAATATAAATTCACAAGGGACACATTATTTATTGTGTTAATGTGTGTGTGAGAGCGGAAATCTGTGTCTCTCTGCTTCCCTGTCTATTTTGACTTTAAATCCACTGTGGCTTTTTTGACTTGACAGGTAATTATCCTCTCTGCTTGTTCATTTGTCTGTTTTTGTGTCTATTTTTTTTTCTTTTTTTTGTCTGAGTCATTGTAGCTGGAGCAACCCTATTTTGGCAGAAAGATGCATGAAAAACACATTAGGATGTGTGCCATTAAGAGCAGTGACGGATGTAGACAGTATCAGTGAGAGGATAATGATTTGCTGGATGGAACAAGGCGGATTAGCACGCAGCTAAGCTTGTTGTGACCACAGATTGCGGGGCACTCGAAATGAGCACTGCTAGGCCACGGCCGAGCAAGGTGGATTAGAGCTATGAGGGACTGGCGTGGGTGGGGGCCTGCTGGCTGCATGAATGACTAGGTTAACTTAAAAGCAAGTTGTCTGGAGGGTTTTAATGGCTGGCTTGTTGGTTGGTTTACTGGGCTGCTGGTAGGAAGCTGGTTTGCTGGCTAGCTGAAAGCCCATCAGGCTGCCATCTGTTGGGAAAATAGCCATCAAGCTGTGGATCAACAAGTCATAATGTCAGGTTATGGGGCACTTTTGATTGATTCTTTGAGATTTAAACGAGAAAGATTTACAGCATGTGGTATTTTTGAAAGCAGCTAATCAGGGAATGATTCTAATAGATACATTAAAGTATTAATATATTAAGCTACAAACCCGCAGCTTTGGTAGATTTGACATGTCTGTTTCTGGCATCCACAGTCAAACTATATTTATTAGAAACATGCAATTTAGACTGAATACAGTCAAATAATTACATTATATAGCACATACAGAAAAACAGAAGGGTTCCCAGACTCTCTCTAATCATATTCACACTACCTGTATAAATAACACAGCAGCAAACTACCCAGACAGCAACCTGGCTGCAGCATTTGGACTTTACAGTAGTCCAATTTAGATGTAGCAAAGGTTTGAGTAGCTTTTCCTAGATGTCATGGAAAAGATTTAGAAAAGATTTTAGTCTGAAAATTTTTCTGAGGTGGAAGAAATACTAATGTAAATTATGAGAGATGTCCTGATAAGCCACAGGCTGTATATAAAAAGATAGATGTAGCTGCAGGATCTTAAATGTGAGGCTAGTACAGAGTGCCCTACACTGGTGACTCCTTTGGTCACTTGTAAAAAGAAGTAAGCTTGCATAAAGGTCTTTTACTATTTATGCTTATTTTTATTAATGATTTCACTAGCTAATTTTTTTTATTATAGAATAAAGTCTATTAAAGGGTGTATTATCTATAGTAATAACATGTTATTGTCTACTTAGCTTTCCTCTGCTTTAGGCCAGGTCTACCTTTTTGATGAGCCTCCAGTTAATGAGCAGATCTGGTTTCAAAGACCAAGGTGGGGATGGCCAAAATATGTCTAGGCTTAAAAATAGATATAATAGCAAATAAGAGTTTTACTGCAATGGTATTCCAAACTTTTGCTTTATATCATTATCAACAATTTAATGCTCCTGAGTGGCAATTTCACTGTACTGTATTTCTTTGTTACCATATCTGCACTATAAAGCATGATGTACATTGACTGTGTTGGACAATGGAGATGTACAGAAGCGACAGATAATAACTGTCATCCCACTCATCCATTTATAGTGAAGGCTCAATAGAAATGATTGTGCATGCATTCAAATTATTCTTAATTATTTGGACAGAAACATAATTTTTCATCCATCCATCCATCCATTTTCTCCGGCTTACCAAATTCATAGTTATCTGGGGGGGCTGGATCATATCCCAGCTGCCATAGGGTGACAGGTGGTGTACACCCTGGACAGGTTGCCAATATATCACAGGGCTTCATAATTTTTCATGATGCCATACTTAATAAACTACGAGTAGCAAACATAATTACCAAAACAACAGCACACTTCACACCACATTTGTGTGCTCGTTGATTACAGATTTAGAATTCCATAATTAGGTATTGCTATCCTGTCCAGAGATTGACTTGCTGTCTTTATCTCTCACCATCAACCGCACCCCAGTTTTGACTCCTAACCTTTGAAGCACACGCTGACCAGCTCTGTGAAAATACCAGCTCACACTAGTCATCATTAGATACGATTGTGCACTTGTCATGTCAGAGAAGACTTAGTGGTGAATATCTGAATCTTGATCTCTGAGTAGTGCAACAGCACATGGGCGCCTGAAAGAAACTTCACAATGCAGCATTGTGAAGGCAGCGACAGGCCTCATTAGTTGCACCACATCCTGGTTATCTGATCTCCATGTAAAGGCTGACTTATACCAATGATTGTAACTCGTGACTCACCTCATGATCAAAGGCAAAGTGTCAAACTGCATGCCAAAGCCACATTTCATGACAAAGCAGTACTAAGGATGTGCTGTCAGATGAAACTGCAGACTCTTTTTTGAAATGGGAGCTTTTCTGGTCAGTGTTAGTCAGCAATGATAATCTGCAGGTAATGAGATTTGTTTTCACGATCTGTGAGTCAGGAATCTAATGGAAGTTATACTGCAGGTATTCTGAGGTCAGACAGAGTGTCAGAAGGGTGATTTGAGGTGAAGATTTGAACTGGGGTTTTATTTTCTCCTTTGTCTCTCTTTATACGAAACCTAAGAAGGCTGATGCAATGCCTTGATTCATTCTCACATAGACAATATACTCTTATACAAATCACCCACCTGATACTCTTGAGTGATGGCTTGAATTAAACATGCCCTTTCAAGCTTTATTTAAGTCAATAAAGAGAACATTCAAGAAAACTTGCACCTTCAGGGCAACACTGTGAAAAATCATGGCTGCTTAAAACCCTGTGTTACAAACTCAAATTTGAGTTTTATGTATTTTCAAAATTAAAAGGCAATATAGTTCACTGTGTTTGTGTACACTTGATATATGCAAGTCTATTATTTCATCACTTTTTTGCTTGGTTTGAAAATAAAAAAGAGCTTTGATAATGGAGTATAACTTTAGTTTTAGAGCTGTGTTACTCTGCTTTTGCTAAAACATGGGATATAAGTTTGTGCCAAAGGTGTTGAGGTCAGGACTCTGTGCAGTCAAGTTCTTCCACACCAAACTGTCTCATCCATGCTTTATGGATCTTGGATTGTGCACCGGTGCGCAATCATGTTGGAACGGGAAGGGGCCATTCCCAAACTGTTCCCACAAAACTGGGAGGATGAAATTGTCCAAAATGTCTTGGTATGCTGAAGCATTAAGAGTTACTTTCACTGGAAGGGGCTGAGTCCAACTCCTGAAAAACAACCCCACACCGTGATCCCCCCTACATCGAACTTTACAATTGGCATAATGCAGTCAGACAAGTACCGTTCACTTAGCAACTGCCAAACCCAGACTCTTCCATCGGACTGCTTTAGAGTGCTTTACACCACTGAATCCAACACTTTGCATTGCGCTTAGTGATTAAGGCTTGGATGCAGCTGCTTGGCCATGGAAACCCATTCCATGATGCTCTCTGTGCACTGTTGAGCTAATCTGAAAGCCACATGAAGTTTGGATGTCTGTAGCGATCGACTCTGCAGAAGGTTCGTGACCTCTGTTAACTATGTGCCTCAGCATTCGCTGATCTTGCTCTGTGATTTTTTTGTGGCTGGGTCGCTGTTGTTCCCAATCGCTTCTACTTTGTTATAATACCACTATTTCACAATTGGACCTGTTGCACAGATGGCATCCTATCACAATACCACACTGGAATTTACTGAACGCCTGAGGGCGACACATTCTTTCACAAATGTTTGTAGAAGCAGTCTGCATGCTTGGTTTGATATACCTGTGGAAATGATTGGAACACCTGAATTCAATGATGGGTGGGTGAGCAAATATTTTTGGCAACATAGTGTATGTGACAATGTATTATAGATCATGTTACAGAGTAATGCGAAAATAATGTAACAAGTAGTGTAACAAATTACTTTGTCCAGTGAGTAATTAAGGTAATAAGTAATAAGGTACTGCATCACTTTTAAGAAAAGTAACGATCTCGACCCTGGTTAAAGACATCAAAGTATTCTGTGGGGTGATGGGATAATGTGGATCTGAGGGATCACTCTCTGTGGGTTCCCTAGAAATGGAGTACAGACTCATAACCTCGTCTTTTTTTCACTTATATAATATGAAGTTTAAAAAAAATCCTACTTAAGTTTAAGTTTCCTTTTATCTACTTAGGCTTGCTTTTTCAGAAATGTTTCTCAGATCTCAAGGGGTTGGTGGTGGTATTACAAGCAAAAATAGAATAGTGTATTTCAGGTCACAAAAGTACAACGTTTTCTTTAAAAGGGATCTTCTATCAAAAGAACCTTTAAATCCCGTGCAAACCAAGGCTTGGTTTTCCCCGAACAGTGTTGCACAAAATCCAGTGACTAAAGATGTTCCCAGAATAAAGATAACCTCAGGCAGAGAAACAAGTAGAAAAAGTCAAGGACATACCACAGTCTTCATGACAAGAATTTTATTTTCTTTTTTTTTTTTTATTACATTTTGCATTAAATTAAAGAGTTTTTTTTTTCTTTACAACATACATTAAGCTGTGAATCAGATGTTAAGGAAGTGGAGAGAGTAGGGCAAAAAACTTTGTGACGTCACAATATCTTACAAGCTTACAAAGTTCAAAAGTTTGAGAAGTTGAGAAGAGAGTCGATTTGCATCTAACAGCAGTGCATTATAACAAGGGTGAAAGACAAAAAGGCACACACCAAAGAACCTCACCGTCCACAGCAGCCTTCAGTCTTTTAAATGCTCAACCTTTCTCTGATATCAAAACACTTGATGTTGCTGAATCATAAATGTACCCACAGCTAAATGTACTTGTCTACACAGGGTGTGGACGTTCAACCTTCTAACCTAGACAGGTTTTCTCGTTCACATCGAGTGTGGACATGACAGTTCATCCAGGTGTGAGCCAACACAACTGAGCATTTCAAAACAGGAAATATTCAGTTGTCGATAAGCCTTATTCTAGGCCCAGGAATGTTCTTGGTTCATGCACTCAGTGCACCGGAGTGTGTATATAGGGTGCTCAGACACCAATTTATAACAAAGTAGTATTCTGAAAGTCCGGAGTGAACACACCTTCAAGCTTATCTGCACTTAGAAGGTCCTTACTTTAAATTAATCACTGATATAACTGTCGCAGCTTATCCCAGATCCTGTTTTGGATGGGACGCCTTACTCTCGGCTCTCATTTTGAACCAATCTGTTGCCCATGACTTTGTCATGTGCAACAATTCCCTTTAAGCATCTATGTACACATTAAGTCAGGTCCCAGATCCTGCATGTCAGTCGTTTTCTAGCTGTGGACTGAGACACTCTTGGCTTTCCTCCAGAAAGAATATTGATATTGAGAAAACTTTAACCTATCTACACATACAACACTAAGGGAGTGCTCCGATGACTTAAGTGTTTAAGTGTGGGTGATCCATAAAAACCCTCAAGTAAAAAGGAAGTGAAATCATCTGATTAGTTAAACTCTCAGCCATTCATAAGGCTTTGATAATGAGAGTTAGTGAGGCAAAATAAAAATAAAAAAATCTCTAAACTTCCCAAACTGTTTTCTCTTACAAAAAAGGGGGTTAAATAAAGTACAATATTTAATAGTGTTGTTTCAAAATGTCAGCTTTTTTTTTTTTTTTACAGGAACCAGCCTGCAACTGCCTAACAAATGAATGTTTGAATGCACACGAGAAGCCTCAACTTGTGTTAGTACACTGGGTGTTCGCGTGCATCTCGTACTGTACGTTTGCTATGGTGCTGTCACTGCATTCCTATCGCAGCGCACCTGAAAGATACACCTATGTTGGCCGTCTTAAGTAACAAATGTTAATTGTTCCGTTAACCAGTCAACCATCACTCCAAACAAACACCAAAAACAAGTAAAAACAAATACCAGGACTTTTTGAAATTGTATAAAACAGGAAATCAAAAACACTCACAAAGTCTTCATCGACACTGCCAGCACAACATAAAGGGTATTTTTTAAGCGCATTAATGGCACAATCAGAAATGAATCACAAAGATGAGTGTGTATGTGTGTGTGTATGTGCGTGTGTTTATGTGTGGGTGCCAGAGAAAGAGAGTGAAAGAAGAAAGGGATTGCTCCTTCCTCTCTTCCCTCTGGACTGTAAGTGTGTTTTGTCTAGGGACCAGAATTACAACAATAACACCTACATTCTTTAATTGCATTTTTATCAAACCAGGGAAATATCATGACGTAAGAAAAACAAAAGAAAAAAATACGACAAGGAGACAGAGTTAACAGCTATTAAAGAAAACATTGTCACTACTTTAGGGTGTAAGGCACAAATTTACATGTGGATAAAGAAGCAGGCAAGACAGATGTTTCTATAATTTTCTTTTTCCACCCGCTCTTCTGTGTGGCGCCGCTAGAAAAGACGATACGTCCCGGGATGGAGGCATCGCTCGTTTGCTCGCAGCCTCACTTACAGCTTCTTTTTGTATGCAGATTTCCCGTACTGTTGCTGCCGCTGTTTCTCTTATATTTGCAACATGCAACAATGAGCTTTGATGGCACCAGTAAGCCAGCAACCAATCAGGACAAATGTTTCAGACTCACACAAAACCACAGTGCTGATTGCAGGAGTGAAAGGGTGAGATTCAGGATTACTTTTTTTTAATGATTGAACAATGGAAAACAATGGAAATTCTGGTCCGTGAACGTCCTGGTCTGGCACAGTTTAAATAAATATCTCCTCCCCGTCACAGAAGTCATGTATATTCTCAAGCTGCAGGTCCCACTGAGTGGACAGTAAGACCTAGTGGAACTTTAGTCATTAAGAAAGTTCTACTGGCTCCAGTTTAATGACTTTAAATATTTTTTTCTCACTCTTGATTAATTAATATTAAAAGATCTCTTCTTTGTCCTCTTTCTCTCCAAGCCTAGAAAGTCAGTCTGTTTTTTGTTTTTTTTCAAAAGCACTTAATAAAAATAAATACAACAAGCTATTAGTATTAACAGTCATGTGTTATTCGGTCACCAGTACAGTAGACGATTCTTCTGGCCCAGGCTTTGAGTCATGCCCAGGCAGGACTTGATTGCTGTAACACTGAGAGGCTTTTCACAGGTTCCGCCAGAACTCAGGCAGCTGTCTGTCCTTTCAGTCCGAACTTGCTCTCTTTGAGTGCTTGTTTCCTCAGATTCTCCTGTCCTCAAGGTATTGTACAACAATTATTCTCCAGTCCCCTCATGCTGTCTTCGTATGTGCTTTTACCAGCATGACGAAGTATCGAATCAAGTCTCAGTGACCAAAGACACCACAAACAAGAGAGCCACTGTCTTGAATGCTACAGGGTGCCAATGGATGAAATATTCAGGACAGGCATCATCTTCTTTTCCAGTAGCACATGTTACCATGTGTGTTTACAGAGGAACTGTGAGCCAGCCAGAGCATGAGCTCGATGACTGCCACAACGGACAACAACCATTGTATAATATTTACATATTTATATAAAAAGAAAGTGTTTTCTTAAAAAAAAACTGTGTTGCATTTCCACTGTATTGTACACCAAAAAACAAACAAAAACACTAAAAGGAGATGCAAGTTGAACAGTATTCCCTGTTTTTTCTCTCTGTCAGAAAACACCTTTCACTACTGTCTGTTCACATTAGACTGACAGGCTAACAACCTAACTATGTGCCAGAGTCGCTTGACTTGACTTTTGTGGAAAGTGAGACTACAGAGGGTTTGGGAGGGACATCAGGCTTGAGATATTTGATGCCCGTTCGAGGCAGTGAACCGTAGGAGCTCATTCCAGGCTGCCGTGACTGAGATATGCCCTGTGCTGTCATTTGTATAGAGTCCACCCTCTGAGGTGCAGGTGGTGGAGTCTCAACACGGTTGAAGCTGTGGTGTCTCGCCAAATGGGAGGAGTTAGACGAGTTGGTGTTGTGCTTCTTGAGGGCAGAGGATCCAGAAGCAGCAGATGCTGATCCTTTCCGTAGTCCGTAGACCGATGAGTGGACTTCCAGGCGTTTGCCCATCTGTGGGACGGCAGGTGGGACGGTGAGAGAGGCCTCCCGCTGGGGCACACGAGGTGGCAGCACCCCATCAGGATCTCCCATGTTGAGGTTGTGACATGGGCTCTTCACTGTCTTGTACTCCAGGGTGGCCCCCTGGTCATCCATTACACCGTGGCCCATGCTCAGGTCACTATGATGGGGCTGCTCCACATACTCATGTTGATAAGACTGCTGGTGCTGCTGCAGATGAGGCTGAAGCTGGTGCTGATGCTGCTGCTGCAGAGGTAGGACTACCACGCTAGGGATGTGCCCCGGCGAGGCCCTCAGGGGCAGGTCTGTAGAGATAACAGGGGACCCCATTGGTGGCATGTCCTTGGTGCAAGCATTGATGAGGTTCTGATTTCTCTCCCACTCACGGCTTCCCCGGCTGGGCTTACGACGTGGCTGCATGGGGGTGGATTCAGGCGTTGGCAGAGCAGCAAGGTCCAGGTGGTGTTGGTCTGCTTTTATGAGCATCTTCCCATTTGGTGTCAGTCTTCCATTGTGCATCAAAGGAGTGAGGATTGCCTCAGGACGACCTTCTTTGGCCTGCGTCTCATACAGACCCGTCAGCTTAGTTACACTGTTCATGGATCCCCGGCGGGAATGGAGGTGATGGCTGTCCTTTTCTTTGCGGCCTGTCAGGTCCATGTCTCGACGACGATGGTCACAGACACAGTAGACAATGATGCCAGAAAAGATGGCACCCATGGCAAACGCTAGGATAACAGCGATGGCCAAGAGGGTCACAGGAACCAGCTGGTCGCGACCCTTCTGGTAGCTCTCACGGATCACACCTGCGGAGAGACAGGGATGACATTCAGGCAGGCAGATAAAAACGGGTTTTGAAGCCAACTGTTTCTAAGAAAGCTTTGAAAAATATTTTTTAAAAGATCAACCAAAACATAGAAAACAATACTCAGTTACAATAATTAAGATATCTTCTAAGTAAAAAGATTAAAGGTTTAAATTATTTTATGAAAAAATATGCAAATGAAGAAGGCTTTATTCCATCATAGGAAACATCTATTCAAAATTGTAGCTTCAAGTAGCAAGATTCAATGTTTCCCCAAAAATCCAATCTCTGAGTGAAAATGTGTTTTGGAGGGGTGATTATGATTCACATTTTAAATCCCAGATAAAACCTTCTGCTGAAATGAAAAAAGATATGAGCTCCGATAAAGGAGCCTGAAATACCCGAGCCCTTTCTTCTCATAGATGCAAATGGAAGACTTTTCATAAAGCTTGGATCCAATCTCATGAATCACAGAGAATACATTAAAAAGCCTCTGATTAGGCGCTAAATCCAATGAGCTGTGTCATCAGTGTCTTATGAAAGCGCCACTTTCAAAGACTGGCAAAGACGCACTGTGATACGGCCAAATAAAAGATAATTCAATAAAGGAAGCTATGAAGTATTTTAGCGGTGGGTGAGCGGGAGCAGCAGGTTGTATTTAATAAAACAGGGTCAACAATAGTCTGCACGCACGTACGAATGAGCGTGGACACATGCACCTCCCACATATGCTTGCTCAAAGATGAAAGCCTCCGGCCTGTGGACGAATGCAGACATCTGATGCGGCACACTTTTCCTTGGGTTAAACACACCAGTCCAGAGCAGAGAGATTTATAATGCCTTCACACATGACCTGTGGCCCGTACACATTGGTTACCGCAGATACAGCCCACCTGCCTAATCCTCTGTCATGTAAAGGGGCTCCTACAGGGGCACCGCTGCTCTCCATAACGTGACGCAGTTACACGTGTATAAAACTTGTACAGCGGCATATCTTGCAAAATTGCATATTGCTCAGTACTAGGACAATAATATGAGGATGCAGTTTTTTGCTGAAAAAAGCAAAACAAGCTGGAATATATGTGAAGTAATTTAAGCTGATATCCTTGAGTGCTTCCTGCATAGAGGAGGTTTGTTTACAACGAATCTGTGTCCTAAAATAAGCAGTAGGTCGGTGATATGATTTGTAGAACAGCTTTTGCAAATCAGACATTTTCATTTACTGGTAATTCAGCTACAGGTGGAAAAATTGGATGAACATTTCTGGATTTTCTTTTCATTTTTGTTCCACTTCTTAAGAACTGCTCCTACTGAGATGCATTAATAAAATATTTTCCCCACCAACTTCAGTCTCTACCTTGTTAATCATTCGTCTGATATTTTGAAATTCAGTTTGTGTTATTTTTGAACGGTGACACATAGAGCAAAAAATGGACAGCCGGAGGTATTATTGCATATAATGAAATGTACAAAGACTGCATGAATATAAACATTCATTCACAGTAAACTGAACAGCAACAAGTAAATTGCTCCTTTTACAGTTTGCTGTCTCCACGAGTCACTTTCTTCATCTTCCTTGCAAATTTTCAGCGCTTCTTTTTTTCTCTGTAATTTTTCAAAAGCAGTTTCCACAGAACAAACATTAGTTCCAATAATTCTCCGAAATCCTGAAGGAGCTGGGTAATCATGTTTGGCTTTTCAGCTCGGCTGTGTCACCGAGGATGTACTTGGAGAATATCTTCTTTCTTCGCCTCCTCGGTGAGACATAACACAGACGCAGAGACAGCATGGTAATCTCTTCTCATGGATCTGAAATCCACACTGTCTTAAACTAACATCCATAATCTCACTCGCTGCAGTCATACTTCATTAGTCCAGCAACATGAATTAAAGCCCATTTTTCCTAGCTGAAGTAAAGCACTCTTTAGTCTCTGTCTGGACTTTGAAGCTCAACCTGGATAAAAAAAAAAAGGACACTTACACTTACCCAGATCATCCCTCATTTATTATAAAAACAAAACTTCACTTTTCTCTTTAATAGAGTGCTGACAACATGCAGCGCAGCCATAACTCTTTTAAAGTTAAACAAAAGCTTTAAAAAAAATTCATCTTTTCTGGCCAAGATTGTTTCTTATCGAGGACATGCTCAGTCGTGGGAATAGAGTGAGAAGTAATGAGTGTTATCTGCAGCGGAGCATCCAGGTTTGACAAGTGTTAGGCGGCGGACTTGCACGACCAAATGGCCGACCTGTCTGATGGAACATCTGCTTCCTATCTTGTTCTGCAACATCTGAGAGCAAGAGAGATACTTTTCGGCACTGCTGTCTTTAACTTTGACTTTCCTCTGTCCTCACTCGGATCTTTCATTCCCATTTTCTGCTACTTCTCTCCTTTACAGCAACAATGAATCACTTTTCTTTCTTCTTGTTTCAGAGTGTTTTCTTTCGCACATATGGTAAGTGTTGAGTTCGGTGGAGACCGGGAAGGCTGTAATTACAACCTTGTGATCTTTCTGAGTTATCACTCTTTGGCAGAAAAAAAAAAACAGTGGCGGTGGGGATGGGGTGCTCTCTGAGAGTTGCTGGGTTAAATATTTCTGGGATGGAAAAGGAATTCAGCTTCACTTGAGATTAGTAAACCTGGAAACTTCCAAAGCACATTTATGTAAGAAAATAAAAGTGCAAGTATAAACAAATACTTTGGCAAATCTCTCCTTTTCACCATAATCCTTGTTAAAAGTAAATACTTTAATATGTCTCTGTATAAAAGAGGAAGTAAAAATTGTTATGAATTTTCATGACAGTGAATTTAGTACTGCTAAAGGTTAACTTTCTTCGACCGGGCATTTGAACTTCACATTGAATAACAATTCTGGAGGGCAGTGAAACCAAATGGTTGTCCATTCTGGTGAAGGAGGTGAACTGTGGAGCTGGAGCTTTGTCTTCTAATGTGGGTGTGTGAGCCAAAGTTAATGCCCTATTTAACCTGCACTGCAATGCCCTTTTAGATTTTTTTTTTTAAGCTTTTATTCTTTTTTTCTCCCCTCCTTCCTCCATCCCTCACTTCTTCTGCGCACACACACACACACACACACACACACACACACACACACACACACACACACACACACACACACACACACACACACACACATTTCCAGAAGGTACTTAGCTCAGGGCCTTGGGTAAAACACAAAGAAAAGAAGAGAAACTTTGAAGACTTCCATCTTTCAAGTGAGGAATTGTTTCTCATCTTAACATCAAAGAGGATGAAAGTTACCACAGAGGACACCAGGGCCGTCTCAGTCGAATCACGGGACCTCGGGGTTTTGAATCACGATGGCTGTGCCGCTGATTTCTGATCATTTGCGATCTTTGTAAACTTTTTAAAACTTCCACTACTTGACTTTGAAAAGTATCAAAGTGTTGCTAAAACTCAGAGATTTTCCGCGTTAGTCTCATCTTGTTGAGGTTCTGACTATACAGTGACTTATAATCTTCTGGTTTCACTCTTGCCTCGCCCCCAGAATGCATCATAAGGCATCCTGCAGTTCAACACTTCTCTCGGCGGATGAATTGATTTGAATTTCACACCGCCTCGAGCCTCAACATTCAGATATTAAACACATATCTCAGATACTCAGATATGTCTTGCTGTCAAAACAGGCCGGGTCGGCAACACTTACTTGTGAATCAGAAACATTGTAATCTATTGTGACTGGAACTTGTGAATGCTCTCTCTATCTGTCTGACACACATAGATACTCTTACTCTCTTTTAATCTTTTCAGAGGCACCAACTGACTTAAGCCCACAGAGCCTGTCTTTGTGTCTGTGTTAGGAAAACTTCAAAGGCAGTTAAAAAATCACAGAGAGGTTACGGAGAGGGCCCTAACCTCTGGCTGCAGGCCATTGCATAAAGATATTGTCTGCAAAATGAAAAAAAAAAAACTTAATTGGACTCGACTGCACTCACTTATGTTTTCACTTGCTGAAAGATAAAACAGTGGATCTTACTAACTACAGACAGAGGAATGGGTGAAGAGAAAAAGCAGATCGTGTTAAACAATTTACATTTCTTTACTCTGCACTGCGAGCTTTAAAAACATCACATTTTGTGGTTAGAGACCAGCTTGTCGTCATCTTTTTTTTTTTTTTTTTAAAAAAGGACACTGGTATTTAGATGATGACAACAATTCATTAACTTCTATTTAAATCCCCTGTTAGGAAATTATCCCATTAAGTCTTGTGTATGTTTGGGTTAAGAGCCACTTGCATTAATGGTGTTATTCAATATTAAAGCATTCATCAGACAATCCAGAGTCACAGCAATGCATACTGATGAGCGAGTTAAGATATAATTAAACCCCTAATTATATTATTCAGCACCTCAGGTATTAACATTGATGTACTAACCTATCCAGCTCCCTGCATGCAAACTGTAATGTTTAATAGTCACAAGATATCAGCATAAATTAAACATCCCATTTTTCATCAGCTATTTGATCCCTTGACTTGACAGTGCTCCCGTTTGTATTACTGGGTGACAGATTTTCTCATGCTGATATACTGAAGACAAAAAGCTCCCTCACAGCAGAGTTTTACTGCAAGCATTAAAACAGTTTGCCACAATTTAAATAATGTGGATTTTTCATTGTATTGTTTTAAATCATGGGTGCAATCTTGTCTATAATCTTGAGTCCTTTCAATTAATATTCAATCTTGATGAGTCACTGTTGTACAGATGGTGACCCGCTGAAGTGTATTTAATCATGCTGGCTGCAGAAAATGACTTCTGTGGATGACTAAAGTGCTACGTGTGTGCTAATATGCATCGTATTTCATCCAGTCCATAAAGGCAGCAATTGGTAATTGTTTAGAAATGTTTTAGTACTCAACAAAAAGAGCAAAGCCTCAGCTTGTATCTGCTTGATGAGGGCAACGTGAACGTAACTGTTTAAATTCAGTTCAAAGTATAATAATGACAGCTGAATGTGGGTTAGACGAGCTTCAAGAGCACAAAGGGATGAGCCGCAGTGATACGAGATTCAGTCTCACATGGGCGAAAGACAAAGCAAGGCTTTTGTACGAACCAGCAGTGGTTAGGGGGTCTTATTGAAAAGCGTAACCAAAACATAAAAGTGGAAAAGTAAGCAGCAAATGTGTGTTTTAAACAAAAGCAGTTTGGGAGAACAATAAGCTAATCAGTGGAGGAAATTATGGCTTATGGCTTGACGTCAGTCAGGGAAGTGCGTAATGCTGGGAACACATCCAGTTCACTGTTTCTATTATGATTCACAATGAGCTGCGCATAATTCATCTGCTTCACAAAGACCTGGCCCAATCTTTGACCAGTAAGAAACACTAAACCGAAATCTACTACTTAATAGCGAAGGTGTTGGAACAACGGGAACATGGGTTGCGGCAGCATTTAATTAAAAATTTTTTGAGTCTTTGCCACACACAGACATTCACTCTGCCCCAAAGGGCCACTCCATAAACTTTTAACTTAAATCCTATCATCCTACTTTACAGGATTAACCTTAATCCTATCATTCAACTGCAAGGACATATGAAACTACTAACATTAAATTTCCAAATCTGCTCAACCTCATAGGCTTCTTAAAAACTTCAGGAGCCAAGTGCATTATCCAACAGTGAGCAGAGTTCATGGTAAACTAAGTCTAAGCCTCTATTACCTCAAAACCTCTTGGCTCACCTACAAAAGAGAGCAATTTGAAACAAGAGCCATCTCCATAACAATCACACAACCAAGAAAATAACCTTTTATTATTTTGCTCACGAACTGCAGAAGAAATACAGCTGAATGGTAATATGTGATAATGTGATAATGCAGCTTCAAGATTGTGACTATGCTGCTTACTTCTTCTACTTGGCACTGTTTTTTTAAGGGGGGGGGGGGTGTTTGCCTTATAAACAAGTTTCTTTTTTTTTCTTTTTTTTTTAACAGTACAGAAATAATTGTATTTATACACCCATCACTTAGCTCCTGTCTTGGCATGGAGCAGAAGATTAACTTGATTAGAATACAATGCAATGCAGTAACGCCTTGAACAGTAATCTGACTGTAAACAAGTGTGCGGTTTGCTCTGCTATATATTTTTCCTGCTATAAGGGTAGCATTTCAGATTGACAGGGCATCCCCAGTAACTATGGTGAAATGTTCAGTCAACTGCTTTCCAGCAAGAGAGATGAAGTACAATTCAAGACTTTCTGTCATGGAAAAAATTGTGCTGAAATCCTGTCGGAGCAGGGTCATACTCTCCTTCTATCATACCAGCCTCACCTTGGCACACAGGTGTCAGAGAGCTGCCTGCAGCTGAAAATAACCCTTGCAGAGCAGCTGTCAGATGACAACAGGTATTAATGTGAAATCCTGACACTCTAAAAAAAAAAAAATTACAGTTGCAGATTGTTGCAGATTCTAACAGATTTTTAAAATTAAAAATTCATGCTGTGTTGGAAACAGAGTAAATCCAAAATTTTGTAATTCTCAAGAAATTAAAAACAAAACAAACAAACAAAAAAAACAGCATCTTCTTCTTCCTCCTTCTTTTTTCTCTTCTTAATCAGTGTAGTAAACCATTACCTAGTGGTACTACAGGAGAGAACAAAACATTTCTCCGGATAACAACCATGTCCCCTAAAACTGCATTTATTTTCCAATTCATTTCTTAGTTAGCAGTATTGCAGTTGTTACCTCGATCGTGTGTAATTATAAGACGTTACTAGTGTAGAAAGTACACTAAAAAACACTAATTAATGAATGCTAATAGAACAATCCTGCAACATAGTTTCTTTATTTTTCCATATAAAAATAAATTCAGTTTCTTGTTTTGAACTATGACAAGATACCAGTTTGGATCCCATCCCACTTCCAATTCTTGTGGTTACAGGGCTGCTAATATCTGTATTATTTTAACAAAGACCCTGAACATGATTAATCACACCAAGAGTCATAGTCATAGTGGCCCATCGCTAACTTCTATAACACATTACAAGTCTAAAGGCAACATAACTGAAATATACAAATTAATGATTGGAAATTAAGTATTTACAAAAAATGGGATTATACCGTGAAACAGTATCAACTGCTTGCTGTTAATATTTTTCTTCAGAATGGCATTAGCACTTCCTGTGCTCAACTAGAGTCACCACATTACTGTAGAAAACTTCCTGTACTTTTACAGCAATTTGTTTCAGGGTTGTGCCAAATGTACAGTCTGCAGAATGTTTTCACATTCAGCTGTTTCAGCCTAGATTCGGTGTGTTAGCTAGGCAAGCATAAAATACAGCCTGAAAAGGATAGAGAGAAACAATATTGCTCACTTTAGCTACAATATGTCATTTCCTCTCTGATGTATCTTTCCTGCATCTCGTTTGTTCAAATTTTTCAGCTAGTTCATTCAGCTGCCATCTCCTTACCTCTTTCTTCAATGCTACATTATTGTCCTGTTTAATAATGTTTTATCGTGTGTACCTCAATCCCTTCATTTCCCAAGTCTCTTTCCCTCTTGTCTCACTCCACCCCCCTTTCCTTCCACCTCTCCTCTTTCCTTTTCCCTTGGATAGCTGCTGTAATGAACCCATAAATTGGAGCAACACAGCAGTGGCTACAGGTCAGGCTTAAGGGGGAGGGGGTGGATGTAAGTAGGGAATGGGGGTAGAGCTGAGCCTGTCAGAGAAAGGGAAACAGGTAGAAAAGGGAGAGAGAGGGCAAAGTGGGGAGCAGCGCAAGGATTCATTCCTGCAGACAGGGGACAAGATATGACTCCAGTTGGAGAAAAGGCAGACTACAAGGGGAGAAACAGAAGAGGAAGAGGTGCAGAGATGGAGGAGGGAGAGAGGGGGAGGGACGTTTGAGGGAGGTTCCCCCATAAATTGGTTCAGGAATTAATTTGCACTAAGGTAAGGTATAGCCTTGGAACATGCCATCCCAGTCAGATGAGAGGTCCTGTGGAAGGGAGACTGATCACAATGGCAGCAGATGGTGGAAAAGGCAGAGCTGGTGGTGGTTTGGGGGGTTGGCTGAGCGATGGCAAGACAGAGGAATGCTGTATGGTATAATGACAGAAATAGAAGAAAGTACAACAGAGACAGATGATGCCCAGACAGACACACAGACAGACACCAAGCTCAAATGTACTGTGAAACACAGGCAGCCACCTGACTACTGTGATGGCCCCACCGGAATGGCAGACAGTGATGGTGTTGGGTGCTGAATATCATTTGCGTGCAAATACTCATCACTTTGCAGCATTTCTAATTACTCTGGTGGTGTTGGACTAATACATATTGGCAGCACTGTAATATTCATTAGCAGATAAGATTCCACAATGTCTCAACTGCAAATGAAAAAGTTAGGGAGCAACTGTAATTTGTTTTAAATCACAAATAAGCTTGCAAAAGATTTTGGATATGAGCTAATACATTTTTACTCAAGCATAAACTGGAGATCGACAGTTAAATGTTTATCCCTGATTTCTTCTCCAAAATGGGCTGCATGGATGCATCTTTCCACCATTAAAATGAAGATAAAGTGCCTTATTTACTTTATTTCTCAAATATAACTTATTTATGTTTGATTTTTCACTCTCATGCATGTAGTTTGCAAAGTTTTCACAGTACAGTTGACACCTGAAGCCAGTAATACTGAGGGAGACAGGAAGGAACAGAAGGAAGGATGGGTGGAGCGGGAAATGAGTGCTCTTGATTGTGGTGCTCAATTTGCCATGCTGAAAGCATTAAGCTGCATGGAGGCAAAACTGTGCTTAATACCATCAAAGCAATCAACATAGGGAAAAAAGGCAAATATATAAACAGCAAAAAAAGACGTAGCGTCAGATCAAGCCATGCAAAATATCAAGAACTGCACACAAGAAACCACGCAAATCACTAAAATAAAATTAAAAAAATCTCATCAGAGCTGGTTTTCATAACAAAGGGAAAAGAAAAGGCTGTAGAGCTGAAATTGAACAGATAAATAGTGACACAAGCTGCAAAGGTGTAGTAATAATAATAATAATAATAATAATAATAATAATAATAGTAATAATAATGACCGTACAGAAAAAAGCATTGTATTGAAACATGAAGTCCTAGTGCAGTTACCTGAGCATGGAGTTAACCACATTTCCTCCGAAACCATAACATTATTCTTGGAAAAGCTATTATTGTAAGACAGCTTTGGCTCTTGTTATGTTTGATTCTCAGCATTCTTTGCCATTCCTCGTTGGGTTACACCTGCTCAGGCAAAGGCAACAAGGGGAGCGACAGCATGTTGTGATGCTGGTTGTAGGCATGCTGTCTGAAGTCTCTGCCACCATTGTGCTTGGATCTACCCACTGGTGCCTTGCTGCTTCCAGCTGACATGCTTCAGTCACTGCTGTGCCATGGTTTATTCCATAGATGGGAGACACTGAAATGCGTACTGTGGAAGGCTGAACCCACACTAGTGATTCTAACCCCAGTTTATGGCTATTTTGTGAAGACGTTACATTTGCGTCACACCGCCGAGTATTTTTAAACTCTTTTGAAATGTATTTATTCAACACAGGTAAAATCAACCCGTCAATCTTACATGTCAACACTTCAGCATCTTCAAAGTCTCTTCTAACCCTGTGAATGAGAAAGTATTCTGTATGTTTTTTCTTAGGTTGAAACTGCATTTACGCCGCAGGTAGCTGGAAGAGGCATGTTTTCTTTCTTTTTTTTTTTTGTTTTTTTTTAAAACACTTCAGTAAGAAAACGTTTTAGGCGCAGCTCATTAGCTGCTCGTTATTTCTTTCCTTACATTTAGTATATTTATAGAAAGTAGGTTACTGTATCTTCCAAGCCATAGCCATAATAAAACCATTAATATTATTTTAATTAATGTTTCATGGTCATGGCGATGCTGCCTATATTAGCATGAACTGCATAATCTATGTTGTTATAATGGCATCTGTGAAAGCTGCGTCTGTTTTATCACGGAGCGGGACATGGATTGGCAGCACCGCAGTGACCTTTTTTTCTTTCCTTCTACGATGTGGGTTGTCCCTCTCGTCTCCTCCCCTTCTTTCCTTTTCACTCTGACTCATTTATCCAGTGAGCCGTCCTTGAGGCGGTACAGCATTAGGCAGGTTGTTAACACAGGAGAAGAGGGCGTTCAATGTCATGTCACCGTGTCGCAAAGCATGACAGAGCTGGGGACTGGGCCATCTTCCCGAGGAAATAAATACATCGCCATCTTCCTTTTCAGAGTGTAATGGTCTGGATATTACATCTCCTGTGGGGCATTACAGTCCACGGACAATAAATCCATCCTACAGACTGGTGTGTGCGTGAGGCTTTGTGTGTACATATATGCTATCTAATGACCGCAGAATGTCTATGTGCATGTACCTACATATGTAAGTGTTTCTGTGGGGGGTTTATGTGCACAGTATGAAGCAATTTGTCCCCTGGAGAGAAAGTGATCCACTGTCTCTTCACTTCATCAGCTGGAAGCAGCTAGGCAGCCGTAAATCTCAATTACACAGACCCCTCCCTTCCCCTTTATCCCTCCCTTCCCCCTCCCTTGCCACAGGTGACAATGGACCGAACTGACTGCTACTGTTACGTTCCAAGGCTTACCATTGGCTTCGGGTTGAGTCTGAGAGGGTACGGCCATGTAGGGGTCCTCCCCTTTGTCTGAACTCATGGGGGGATCCTTCCTCTCCACCATGCGGCCCCGCCCCAGGGGGCCATCCGCGGCCTCGGGGAGGGCCGTAGTGGGAAGGGAGAGGGTGTGGTGGTGGCGGTGGTGATGGTGGCCTGCCGGACACAACACAGGTTAACTGACTCTCCTGGCAGTCAGGGACCAGCTTCAGTGCATGAAAGCACATATCAGCAGGGGTGCTTACACACGCACACACACACACACACACACACACACACACACACACACACACACACACACACACACACACACACACACACACACACAGCTGCTGGGCTGTGTGAGGCGACAAAGTGTGACCCTAGGCAACTCATTAGTGAATGTGCGTGTGTGTGTGTGTGTGTTTCTTTTTGTCTGTCATTCTCCACGTCTCTATATCTTCATCATTCTCCCCCCTCCTGTTCTGACTGACACTGTTGGGCCGTCACAGCTGAAAAGAGTACAATTGTATTTCTCTACAATCACCGCAGGGTACCTGCCTTTGATATGAAGGACAAGAGACAAAATTTCTTTTCCCTTCGTTCCTGTCAAGAAGTCTGCCAGTAACTTTACTTCAGCTAAAGTGTTTCTAACTGTTCATATTCATCCTGCTACCTTTCTCAGGCTAACTTTAAATCGGACTTTCCAGTCATTTCTGAAGCTGTGTTTAATTCATTTCGATGTGCATCGATGACTTCTCCGAATCAAAGTCTGTATGAAACAGCAGCTAGAAATTAGTAGTCATTCCACAACTGTTTTTAATCATATTATCAAAATGAAATTTGAAATATTTTTCAGTCCCAGATTTTCAACTGTAAGATTCGCTGCTGTCAGTCATTGAGTGTAACAGTTTATCAGAGAAAACACACGACTTAAAATTATGCTTTTTCAGACAGTATATTAAGTAACTGTTAATTTACTGTTCATTAATTAACAGTGGCTGCAGGAATATGCACACATTTTTTTTCATCCTGTCTGAAGACGTTGCGTTTGATTTGGGGTTCACCCTTCAATGGGATATCATTTTACTATAGTGTGGTGTTTACATGCTTCAATGCATTTAATTGAAAAAAGTGTGACATGCATAAAAATGTCAGATTTGCCATGTATTTGTCTTCCTCAACAGCTATCTTAATTATCTGGTAGGTTTTTGATCAGCTTCTGAGGTTGCGGTTTTAGCATTGCTCTTAATTCTTTGATTAGCTCTGAGTTTGTATTCAAACCAAACCATCTGCAGAGGAGAATTCTGGCTTGGAAGTTGCTATGTTCGGAAACCACTGCTGTGTGTGCCCCCGTGTGTCTGAGTCAACACAGAGGGCATGCTCGTAACAAAATGGAGCCTGAAAGTATCAGATAAATTGTTTACCTGGTACAATTTTCCTTCTGATCAGATGCTTCTTGCACCCCTCTGAAACTCATTGAATCGCTATTTATTTTAACTGAGGTGATTTTGTGGGGCACTTTTATTCTATTTGGGCTTTTAAACTGATTATAAGCAGAATATCGGGCTCCGTGTAAATGTACCCATTAACACTGAACAAAATACACCAGCTGTCTCTCAGTGGAAATAAATGCAGTGCTACTGCAACACAGTACTCTTTCATTTGTGGAGGATGGATCATACCTCCCTCGTCTCTGTCCAGCTTTGCACATAATTCAAACAGTCTGTGCTTTGCTGTCTCTGTCTGTCTTAAGTTTTCTCAATTTCTTTCATAGGCAGAATTTGTACACGAGCTTTGTCTGAGTGTTTATTTTCAAACCATGATAATCACATTACCATCCCACATGCTTACAGTTAAGCCACCCTACACAATTCTGAAGAAGCTATATATTGTGTTTAATGTAATGTACTTGAGCCACATGTGGGTTTTATTTTTTTTAATCTTCCCTAGATGCAGAGTGACAACACTTTTATCAACACCCTCTTGTGGAGCTCAGCCCCCAGTTACCATTTTGACATGCTCTCTGCGTGAAGGAGGTGACAGCAATGTGCGCGTGTGTGTGTGTGTGCGTTCCTTTTCAATATGTGTTTAGGCTTGTGTTTGAAGATGGGGAGGCATTTCAGAAGGCTAACGTTGATGCTGCTGGTAGAGTACGCACAACAGACACCTACACACAACACCACCCAGAGCCTCCTCCTCCTCTGCGTGGCGTGGCAATCATTAAAATGATTTATTTAACTATTGGCCCAAGGCTGAGAGATTAGTGTGACAGGCCTATTTTATAATTCATTCCCCCACCGCCAGGGGAAGTGCAATTTAGGCAGATGACACACATAGAGAGAGCTCGGAGCCTCAGAGCTCCTCCACAGATCAGGGGAAAAAAAAAGGACCTAAACTGCCGACGGATGCACATCCCTCTCTTTCTACAGATTAAAAGAGAGGCAACGAAGTCTAGTCTGGAGTAGGAGAGAGGAGAATGGAGAGAGGGCATTTATTTATCTTCAAATCCATATCAACCACTGACAGATAGATGGAAGGGCTGAGAGTTTGTTTGGGTGGGGGTGTGCTGTAAACTGGGTGTGTTTAAGTGTGTGCCTGAAAACACACAGCCCAGCCTGTGGAAGCATATTTAGCACTACAGGGGTGTACACCAACACAGATGCTTTTCCATGACCCTAGATTTCCAAAAGGAGGGAGAATTCACAGTGGGGTTACAGCCACAGGGGGGGGTGAGTGAGAGAAAGTGCTGGGCTTTCTGGTACGACTTCAAAATATCTATTCTTGTCATTTTGTATGGATCTGACTGTTTTGATCTGGCAGCTGCGAGGTACGTGTGTGAGAGAGAAAGAGATTCACTAAAAACAAAACTAATGCCTCCTCGGATTAGATAAAAATAAGGTGGATGTGAGAGTAGGTATGGGTGATATGGATAAAAGGGACTTTACTGCAGGCTAATCACATCTGTTTATCATTCCTTAAAAAGACTTCAGTGAAGAAAATGGTATCAATCGGCAGCAGTGAAGTGTGATTGTAATATTGTGTTGTGGGATTAGGAGAGTAAACATATCTGCTAGGAAAGGAAGCCATCAGTAGAGCTGTGCGCATGTATGTCTGTGCATGTTTACATTAGCCCTTTTGAATTAAGCATCTCAAACTGTGCAAAGAGTCTGTGCAGTTAGAAGGAACATATTTCGAGACTCTAAACAGGCCAGTTTCATTTCTTGCTCTCTCTCTCTCTCTGTCAGCACATATCCTGTTTAATGTGCACGCTGAGACATTTCTTTACCATCAAGGCATTTAACCACTAACAACTAGAGCTATCCAATTAGCAAAGCAAAGGTCAGGGATAATCGATGCTGTTGCAAAAGGGGATAAGGGGATCGGGCGCTGGGAATAAGGAGGAGGGGGAAAAAAAAGGTCTAACAGAACTAATAGAATCAGAATCAGCATTAAAGACTTTTAATTCTGATTTCTATCACTACGACCTTTATTCTAAACACCATGAGGAGCGTGGGGAGAAATAATATGAGCAATGAAAGTGACCGAGTGTACTTTAATGTTTCATTACCTTCGTAACTGGAAGGGACGTCTATCAAAAAGAAGGAGTGAAATCAATTCAGTTAAAACCTTGAGTCATTAATAACCCTTCTTTATACATGTGGGAGGAGTTTTCATTTCCTTGAGAGGGGGATGATTGACTGACTAGATGAAAAGGTGTGGCCGAAGTTAAAGACTAAGGGGAGATGAAATGCAGCTCCTGTCTTTTATTCGATTGCCTGTGCGGTACATGTGGGATACTTACCATTCAGGGCCACAAATGTATCTAGAAGAGAAAAGAAAAGAAATGAGGGAGAAACCTGTTAATGCTTGCAGTAAAGAGCGCTTATGCTTTAACATGATCAAAAGCCATGACTTTTAAAGTAATTTAAAATCGACTCAGTGCTCGATATTCTCCCAGCTCTAATCAGAGGTGATCTATATAGCTTCTACAGCTAATGAAGGTCCAACACAATGGGTTCCCTTGACTAAACATACTAATGAAACTAGAGGGAAAATGCCTCGCCTTTATTTACTCTCAGTAAACAGTTGAAATTGAGATGAGATGAACCAAAATGAATGATTTAATATCAAATTGTTTTGAAGTTTCTTTTTCTAACTGAGCAACTCAGTAGAATATCAACAAGGTTTCCATTTGGATAAACCCAAACTGTTAATTCTGGACATGAAAAGATAAGAAATACTGTCTCCATTTATGTGCCATTCCCTTTGGTAGAGTAAAAGAGGCCTTTTCAATACTTTTTTGGGCTGACTCGGTTGAGAGCCCCTTCTTGTTTTGTGTTTCAAAATGAACCCTGTGACTGCTCACAAGTGAAATCCCTTCCCTGTGTTTCGCTGAATGTTTGTGTTGTGTTTTCGAAGCGATTTGCAAGAAGGAACTCGGTCTTTGCGCAATAGGACACAGCACTCTATTGACCGGGGAGACCAGAAAGCAGCGGGAAAAGAAGAGGAAGAGGGCCGAAAGGGACAGATGGATGGAAGTGGGTGAAAGAGAGGATTGTGAGGGTGGAACAGACGGGTGGGAAAAAAGGTAACAGCAGCAAAGAAGGAAACGGAGGGCCGAGAGAAGAGGGAGATGGAGTTAACAAAGAAGAGAGAAATGGTGGTGGGGGTGGTGGTGCTGGTGGTGCTGGTGGGGGTACAGAGTGAAGGAGGAAAGATAAGAGTGAAGAGGGCCTGCTTACTTTGGCAGTCTCCCAGGCCATCTGTGTTACCATGCTCCACGTCCTGCTCAAAGGCTGATCTGCGGGGAACAGAGACATCATGGTCAGCAGCGGAAAACAGGCCAGGCCATGCAGGCTCACCACACCTAACAAAGTAACAAGGCTATAGGAAAGCAAGCACAAAAACACCACCAAACACAGCACATCCTATGCTAACACACAGTGTGTGGTGCAGAAAGCCCTTTGCTGGATCAAAATGAAAGAACACCTAGCAGGTGCCCCGGAGACCTAAAATCAGTGGCTATGAAGAATGCACGCAGGTTAGTAAATCCATAGCCGGCACAGGACTCATTGCCAGAAGTGTTGATAAAAACACATTTTCTTTTATATGACTGCACTGAAAATTATTATCTCACGTTGTAAAGCAATCAAAAAATTTGTACCCCTAATTGCTTTCTTGCTGGGAGTTAGATGGGATTGATGCCTCTTCTTATCTACGAGGTAAATGTGAAGCTACACCCAGCCTAGTGTAACAAAATATCTGGAAAATATGGAGAAATGGATAGCCTATACCTCACTCATTACTAGTATATATCTTGTTTGCTGAAAGATTAAACTCAACTCAATTCCATTAGATTCAAATTTATTATATAGACCCGAGAGAGGTATCAATCGTCTCATCGTACTCTTAGAAAGAAAGCAAAAGGGTGCATTTCCCAATTTGTTGCTTTCATGAGAACTTTACTTTGTACAGTCTTCTATTACAGTATGCAGTTTGTGACTCAACTCGCTTTAGAGGAGATGAGTGTGTAGTTACAATCACATGGGCGAAGACCGGAGCAGTGAGGGGTAACCATGCTTGAGGGCCATCATATGACACAGAGGGAGAGAGTTTAGAGATGTGATTTTCTGATGCAATCTGCACCAAGACCTGTTTTCTCCCCGAAAGACCACCGAGCAGGCAGTAAGAAGATCTGTGAAACAGAGCGGACCAACTGTCAACCAGGATCACGATCACGCATGACAGCTCTTCACAGTCCTCCTTAGCCCACCCTCCCCATCCCCCCTGCTACTCCACCTCCTCCTGCTTGTCCGCCCGCCTCTCATCTTCTTCACCCTCCACTGGTCACAATTACAGAATGAAGAATCATTTTCTAAAACAGCACCTTCCACCCTTTGTGGCCCGATCAGAGTCAAAAACGTGTGGGAAAACAAGCAGAAGATTTTAGGAAGAAGAGGCAGTTGGATTTCCGTTGTTTGGTGCTCAAATCAACATTTACCTTGTGCATATGTTGGAGATCATTGTAAAAAGTCCCAAATTAATTTACTACTTATCTTTTTTCCCTGCTTTGCCAGAACCTTAATTTGAAAGGAGACGGTTAATTTTACAGTTTCGATAACTAATTCCCCTTCAGTTTCGAGCACAACAACAACAACAACCACATAATAGCAGCATCCTCTTTTCATATCTGGGGGTACAGTTAATCAGCTTATCTGATTTGCTTATCGTACACAGTCATAATCACAAAGCAGACGCAGAGTTGCACATTTGAACCTGTCTAAGCACCAATGCAGTCTGGGCACTCTCGGTATCTGCTGGGTTTTCCTCAACAACATCATTACCACGTCCCACCCTATCATGTTATTTGGCCTCCAAAACACAGGTGCGGTCATGGTTTCCAATTCAAGCTGTTAGTAACATCACAGAAGACAAATTACTAATGAGTAGACACACTATACAGATGCAGTGTCTGGGCTTTACACGTATAAAAATGAATGAACCAAATTGTGAACCTTTAGTTAAAGGGTTCATGTCCCACAGCGGCTGCATTATAGCAACAGAAGTGCAGTCTGTTCAAGTGTGACATTACAGATGGTTCAGCTCAGGGTTAAGATCCCACTGAAACTACATAATGCATATTTAAATCAGATTCAAGCTACACTGTACATAACTGGAGGCAGCCAGGCCTTTCATTTTATAGTACCTTGCATCAGATGTGATTATTACGTGAGATATGTGGTTGCACAAAGAACTGCTTGCTGAAATGCAGGTCAGGCATAATAGCATTAATTATTCATATCAGAAGTGAATGGGCAGCCAGGGATTCCATATACTGTGTGTACAGTGTAAAGAGAGTAAGCATAATGTTCCCTCAAAGTCGCCGATTCACTGCTTTGATTTACAAAGGATCAGGGGCCTCATAAGAGCACATTCATTCAGTTTAATCCAGAGAAAACTCATTGTGGTGTTTTAGACAACTGCTGAAAATAATTTAAAATATGCTGATTGTCATAAAACCATAACTGGGCATTTTGTTTACAAAATTAGTACCATTCAGGATCATATGCAATTAAGCGTATGAACAATGGGCAACTAGGGGCCATATTGCAGGAAACCAGAGTGCAAGCTGTTTATAGGCAACGGGTATAAGAGGCATAACTTCACATGGGAAAGCTGGCACACTGGCATCAGGGCCAGATGGAAGAAGAAAGGAGGGGAGGGTTACAAGAGAGAAAGAATATGTCAGAGGAAAGATAGAAAAAGAAAGATGGATAAAAATAGACATGCAGACAAGGATGGATAAACGCAAGTAATGCGTAGCTGATTAGGTAGAGAGTCAAGGAAGAAGGGATTTTTTTATATTTTAATGAGGCAAATAGAAAGTAAGAAAAGCAGAATGAAATTGTCTTCTCTGCAGGGATCCGTTTGTGTAAGCAAACAACAAAATGCCACAGACTCTCCCCTCCCTTATTTTATCCATCCTTCTGTCCAGCCTGGCAAATGTTTTGAATAGCTCACCACAGACCTGCAGTTCCTATCAGATCTAAGCCCCTCCCTCTCTCACTTAAAAATATTGTACAGTAAAGGAGCGAGGTCATCTGCCCTCTTAATGCCTGTGTCAGCTCCTGCTCCTCCTACTGTGGAAACTCAATCAGAACAGTCCACCGCTCTGGCTTTGCAGAGTAATAATAGGATGGGCAGAGTGCATGTGCGTTTTTTTTTTTTTTCTTCTAAGTTTTGTGTGTGCATGCGGGTACGTGTGCCTTTGGTGTATTGGCATGCCAGACCAATCATTTTGCAGGAGTGGGATCAAATTCATTCATCGTCAAATCGCTAGTGGAGCACCGTGCCTTTTGTTATGACTTCATCTGCAAAATCTTTTTTCCCACCACAAAACTCCATATGCTGTTTGCTCCGAAAGCATAAACTGGTTGTGTGTCATGACTACAGCCACAAATTATAGTTACTGCGACCATCCAGCTTTCCCAAGCACTGCGTACCAAACCCCGAGCCCGGTGCAAACAACACTTTCCTTCCATTCATCCTTCCAATAGCCCCTTCAGCTGAAGGAAATTGCAGTTACAAACCATAAAATTAGAAAGATCACAGATATGACAAGCAGAGAGAGGACTGGCACCTGGTATGACAAAAAGGTGAAATGCTGTTTTCACTAGTTCAATTCAACCAATTCCAAAGCAGTCCAAAGATACCGTTTAAATGAAAAATACACCATCAGCGATAAATGTAGTACAGAATCACGTGGTGGACATAGTGAATGTATCTAAACACTACAGTACCCATGAGCCTGCCACTGGAGGTAAAAAGGCAGAGCAGTAGAATAAAACAATTAGTATCATAAGCAAAAGTTAACATATCCTCCTGAGACCTTATGTTTTCTGTAGTGGTCACAAAAAAAGTTCAATTTAAAGATTCCAATTTCCACAAAGCATATTAATCAGCTTACCGGCATGCACAACAGTTAACTTATGTGAGCCGAGTTTTTAATACATATATTTTCAGAGAACTAGATGCCTAAAGTATGCAACTATGTGATTTTGATTGTGTTTACTTACTTGGTGTCTCCAACCACCTGCCTGCAGGCTCCTTCTGAGACCCAGCCACAATATGGATCTCTGGAGGCTATACAGGACCTGGAGGAAAATTACACACACTATTGGGCACTGGTATACACTTGTATCTTGTTTTCTTCTTTCAGAAGGATTCAACATTGTGTGACTGCTTGAGTAGGAATGATGATCTAAGTAGGGAACTTACTTCTTGCACCTCCCGTGCCTTTCACACCGAGAGAGCGGCACTTTAACCACACAGGAGGTAAAGGCAACCCACAGAGCGTGACTCTTGCTGTCTATCTGTATACCTATGATGCGCTTATCTTCTACTCCATCTATGCTGCACCTAGAGGAGGATAAGAAGTAAAAAACGATTATCATGTTATTTCTTTTCAAGTGGCTGTATCGGGCTTTTCAGTATATACTGTTAGAATGATGAATGCTCTGACTGTGAGCACAGAAAGTCCAAACCACCTGCTCTTTAAACTTTCTATTAGCAAAGGGGTAGCCAATCAGAAGAAATCTGGCTTGAAGGGAGAGCTGGCCTTAAATGAAGAGGAGCTAAAACAGTTTGTCTAGTTTCATGGGATGAACTAAAAGGGCTGAACAAAGATCCTGCACGTGATAAAAAGGAAACAGTGTTATAGACTAGTTCCCCATTTAACTACATGGTAGTTTGAAGACAGAGTCGAGAAAAAAAATTGAGTCGCAAAATGAGATTTAGCTCATTTAATGAGAGAAAGAGGAAGATTAGGCAGAGAGACAAATTGCGAGGTCAGGGAGGACAGAGATAATGCTGGACTTGAGAACACGAGGTCACAAACAGAGCGGGAGATAAAGAGAGATCAAGAAAAGGGTGATACAGATACAACAGATAAACAGACAGATGGGCACTGTGAGCAGTCAGCAATAATACTGCACTTAACTGGAAAATCCACTAACACTAACTCAAAGCACTCCACCACCAACCTGCCCCCTCCAACTCCACCATTTCTCCATCTCAGCTAGTCTTCTTTGTCTCAACAGCCCCACAGGAGTGCACTGTAATCCCTCTGGGGTGTGTCAAGCATCACTCTATCCCTTCTCTCTCTCTCTCTCTCTCTCTCTCTGTTTCTCTCTCTATTCTGCCATCCAACTCCTGGGATTTAATCTTTCCTTCGCAGAGCTTTGGTCCTGCATTAACGCTCTAAATTAGGGCTTACAGTCCATCTACACTGGGTAATGCACAGGCCTACGCTGATCCGGCCAGGCAGGCAGGGAAGCAGGCAGGCAAAGTCACACGCTCTGTGCGGCTAAAGCCAGATGGCCATCAACCAAAGAATGCTCGGTCCCAGCCAGAGAGACACAGAACAGGAGAGAAGGGAAAAAAGAGGAAGATACAGGGAGGAGGCAAGAAGGAGACACAGCAAGTAGAAGTGAAGAAGTAGAAGTGAGGGCCTGCCCTTCATCCCCGACATACGGCTCATCACATGGTCGCAGCATGTTGGATAATCAACACTAAGAGCCTTGAAAACCCTCCCGTCAAGTCCTCTGTCTCCTTCCCTTCTTCTTCTCTGCTGCTACACACAATCATGCACGCTTCCCATCTCTTCCCTCTGGTCTTTACCACTGTTCTCTCTCCCTCCTATGTTTGTGCTTCCATTCGTTCCCTCTCATCTATTACCTCTCAACCAAATATTTGTTTTGGCAGAGTCAAACTGTGGCTGATTTTTCCTTATTCACTTATACTTCAGATGCACAACAATGCCCAGCTCAACCCTCTGTACCAAGTTCATGAACACACACACACACACACACACATGCACGCACAAACACACTTACATCCATACATGCACCAACAGATGTGTAATGTATTAGCAAGAGATCCCAGGCTGGCTCTGAAGACAAACACAGACCTCAGCGTGAGTGTCTATGTGTGTGCTTCCTTTAATCAGCCGAGGTTTTGGAGGAGCTCAGCTCTGCTGTGGTTGCGAACCACAGTGCTACGTTATCCAGAGCCTTAAGGTCTATGTCTTTAATTTAGTAGCTGTGGCTGGGCAGAGTGTAACCTGATAAAACTCTTTTAAATGATAGAGTAGCCATCTGGTTGGCTGGCTTCACGACATAGCTTGGGTCAGGGGAACTGACTGGTAGTGATGGAGCTAGTGGGTTGGTGGGTTGGCTGAGCCGATAGATGGTGGAAACAAGCAAAATTAAACACATTTGCTCTCTATAGAGCACACACGCATGCATTAGCTGTACTTTCTGTGTTTATAGCAACTGTATCCATGTGTTTCTCTATTTTTGTCCATTGCATATACAGTACATGTATGCTCAGGGTTACATACTTGTCAGAGTTGTAGACACTAAGTTCCTCAAGAAACAGGCTCTCATTGAGGAAGCCGTTGTTCATCTTGGCCAAGAATTTGAGGATGATGCCTTTCTCAGATCCGAGGAACACTACTGTGTGGTTTTTATATGGACCTGCCTCACTGTCCACCACAATGCGTGTCAGTCGATAGCTGAAAAAAAACAAAAAAAACAATAAGTCAATGAATTAGTCCGTTAGCCCACAAACAGAGGAAAAGGTTTGCCCACTGGATGAGCAACATCAACAGCAGGGACATAATGTAACTGTTTTGAATGTTTCCTTCCACATCTGGACCACATTCAAAAACTGATCTACAATAAATCTGCGCCATTAAACAGCAACAGGAAAAGGTAAACAAAAGAACAAAAAAACTAGGTGGATGTCATTTTCCAGATAATAATTACCTAATCAGCCAATCAATTAACGTGACTTCCATCACGCACATCAGATGTCTAAAATAGACTAAAAAACAGCAGGGGGTGTGCATTAATCTCACTAACTCATTGTTATTTGATTAGAAACTTAGTCAGATGAGCCATAAGGCCTGTCAGGTGGTTCCTCAAGTAAAAACGTTGCAAAGAAGTTGCTTAAGCAACAGATAACAAGCTCTACTCTCTTTTCTAATTCACAGCTGCTGATCGCACAGTTTGGCTTAGCACCAGTTTGATGTGCATAAAATTATGGAGCACACCAAACACTTTAAGGCTGGCAAATTAGGCACCTGCCAATCAGTGAGTTCTGGACCGGTGCCCTGCTAAGCTTGTGGGTGAAGAGGTTTTCAGAAACACCTCCTGAGGCTATTTACTTTTACCAGCTGATTTCACAGATGCAAATATCTATCTGAGAAACTGTTTAAATTACAGCAAAGGTATGGTTCCCATTAGTACACCAGAGTTAATTCTTCAAATGCCTGTTTTCATCATTTCTTTAACTTAAGAAGATGAGAGGGTACTCCGAAATGTTGGAAGTCGACGTTGGCCCTGATTAATGTTTATTGTGAAAATGGGCAAAAGGTAGATGAAGAAAAAACAGGTATTATTCTCAAAGAGAATTTGTCTGGGGGTGATGATGCTAAATTTAACCCTACTCGAGTACAGTTTTACAACATGAGCCCATTTAAAAAAAAAAAAACAAAATACAAGGCCACATCCTCTTATCCTATTCGCTGCTTTTGTTTTCTTCATATATCCTTTGAAATGCTCTGTGCCTCTGGCTTTATCTAGTCAACATTATCATCCGTCTGAAGATTTAATTTGATTTTGATCTATTCACTCATAACAGATGCCCCAATAACCATTTCAATGAGGCTGATCCCAGTTAAATAATACAATCTCAAAGAATAAGACATTCACTGTCTTTCCTATTCAAGATAATAAAAATCACAAGAAGGGGATTCTTCAGCGTCTCACCCGTCTTGGTGATTCATCGTGCCCAGACAGCTGAGGTCTCTGCCACTGCACAGCAAGTCTCCAGCGGTCTCAAGATGGAAAAGATTTTTCAAATTTGAAGTTCTTTCTGTGTATTGAGGTGTCCCCTCTGGGGTGTAACAAGGATCAAATCCTATTACTGATTTCATTTCCAATTGACTTCAGCTCAAGAACAGTATTCCACATTGAAACCACGACAGATATCATAAGAAGCCTCACTTCTCTTCCACCACATACGCTTTCATATGTGTTTCATGCTGTTTTTTTTGAGCCTACATAATACTTTTAACTACCGCCTTTGACTTCCCTCCAAACTCTGCTCACTGTGGTGACATTTCATATCAATTTAAACAGTCTGATTGCAGATTATGTAAAGATAAAAACAGTATGTCATTCATAATGTATTCTTGTGATATAACACGCTAATGAACACAGAGGGTTGTAGGGATAACCTTGATGAAAGCTGTTCATATTCTGACTAAGCCACTGCAGTATGTAGGTCAGACCTCGGCAAAGTAGCAGCAAGATGTGATATGATGCAAATAACTTGTAAAACGTATGAAGAATTCTTTATGTAGCTATCTTTAAAGTGATATTACCACCACTGAGGCCTGTCAAGGGTCTGGCAAGCTGCACCAACTTTAAATCTTGAGCAGCTGTAATCTATATCCAAGTCCAAATGAAAAAATAGATTTTTTTTTTACTTTTTACCAAATGCTCCGTCAGCTACTTTTGCCCTGCCGATGGGATGGTGGTGTGCTGTCGCCCCCCCTTCCCCCCCCAGAGGCTGGAATGTCTGTGCGCAGTGCAAGTAAAAGCCAGACAGACCTTTATGATCAAACAGCATCAGCCACAGTGCACTGGCTTTTGAGAAACGGGCTCAACTACAGAAACTCGGAGGAAAGTCACCACGGAACAAAAAAATCTCCTGAGAGGATTTTAAACAAGCGACAAAGAGCTGAACTCACTGGCCTCATGTAACTGACACATTTCAGCAGGAAGATAAGCATCATTAAGGATTCAAACTGTTTGCTTTGTCTTCATGACATCACCGCACTGTCACTCAGGGAGAAAGCTAGTATAGATAGGTGTTTCCTCTACTACAATGAAAATAGGTCAGTGGCTGGAGTACTACTTTCTTTTAATGAGCCTGATTCTCTCAGCAGCACTTCATGTAATTATTATCCTGGACTGAAGAGGCTCATAGCCCCGATGACGATGCCCTCTGGAGTGTGTAATACTTACCGAACCATGGTCTTGAGAAACCAGGGCTTGTTAGCAATGGAGGGTACGGCCTCGTCCATCAGAGGATGCATCTTGATGAAGTTGAGTGTGTCATCAGGGAACTCATTGGATACCTTATACCTCTCCATCGGTGGAGTACCGGCACAGTTACCAGGCCTACAAATGGAGTGGAGGAAGAGGAAGATAACAAAGAGGAGGGATAATGGATGAGGAAAAATGGTGAATAAAAGAAGGAAAAAGCACAAAGGAAACAACTCTACTTTGCCCATAGGAGGAATAAGCCATTTTTCAAAGTAAGAGCTCCAACAGAAGAAAGAAAATTCAACTTCTTTAAAATCAATGAAAGCGCTGCTTTAAATGACTAAACTCTCATTCCAAGAGGCTTTGGTCGCATAGGAGGGCACAAGATGTTTCTTTTTCTGTGGCTTCAGGGTAAAGCACTGAGACATTGTATCTATCTGATCCTTTTACGGGGAGCTGGGGAGCTTCTTGTAAAAGAGAAGCCTCTTTTGATAGCCTATCCCCTTTGCAGCCATCTCACCTCTGAGAGCCTTTAAAACCCTTTACTACATGGTCTTTGATACCTTGCCATAGCATATAATCCACACCAGATCCTAGATATATTAGCCAGCTGTCCACTGAATGTCTGACACTGTCAACATAAAAGGACCAAGAGCTTTAAGATGGGAATGTGAAGGCACGACTAAAGGAAATAATGGAAAATCAATTAATTAATTAATTACAAGCCATTCTCTGCATTCCTGTGCACATGCCTATCATCCATTAATCACGTCACTACAGAGGACTTGACATTTTCAAGTTCATCTGAAAAAAATGCAATCCTGCAAGAGAAAGAGGAGTGAGAACTCTAGACTGATAACAAACTGTTATTATTTTGTTTTGGTGTTTTTTGTAACTAATTTAAGGTTGTTTTGGGGTTAAAAAATAGAGTGCGAAATCGATGAAGACTCTAACATCAATGTTGATGGGGTGGGGGGGTTACCAAGGAAAAGTCATTCATTATCTACACACAGAACATCAAACTTCTGCTGATCTGTATAAAGGACTGTATAATAATTAACTCCTCATAATGCAACTCCCATGTTTACATGCAAGAGCCACAAGAATTCCACTGAATGGCATTCTGGTGTGAAACTAAAATGTGATTAGATGAGTATTCGTCATTATATGGCGGCTATGTGCATCTGAAGCCGTTAGAGACGCATATGAATTTACAGTAAATTATCTTGTGGGCAGAATAAAGCATGATTAGTGGAATTTTCTCTATTATATGGTGGCTGTGTGCGTCTGAAGTCGTTTAGAGCAAATTATCTTGGGTGCGCAAGATAATAACTCGTGCACACAAGATATAAATATCAACTTATGGGACTTTAGGGACTCCACAGAAAACAGATGACAGATGAGTTCACGTCAGCTGCTTCTAATGTTAAGTTAATCTCCAAATTGTTACAGCTAAATTAAGCATGAGCATTTGCAAAACAATTTATCATTCTAAAAGAAGGGAATAATAGTTTGTGCTAGAACTATAACATTTCTGTTGGTACATTTTACGTCTGGGCGCATATGGGCAGCAGAACGGAAACAGACAGCTCTTAAATACGAAAATCTGTAAATGATTCAGTATGAGTGTCTAACACATGGAGGAACAGTCTGCTGCGGGGCCAGACCTAGGTGGCTTTGTTACAACTCTCCATCTGTTTGCTCACAGATAAAAGGTCTGAGCACACCAAGGGACAGAAATGAAATCAATCACATCAGTTACTACAGAAACAATGGCGGGTATATCTGCTCTTTGAGGCGTCTGACCTTGTTGAACACAAACAAGTAATTACATGCTAATTGAGGTAAGCGAGTGAACTCGCAGATACGCACATTCACACAATGCATGGAGATTAATGCACAGAATACAGTACGGGCTCTCTGATGGTGAGGAACTGCCTCACTAGCCATATGGGACACACACATGCACATGCACATGTACACGCACACACACACACACACACACGCGCATGTTTATCATGGCCCAGATCTTTGTAGAAAATCTCTCTCTCTTTTTTTTTTTTTTCCTGGAGGAAAGGAGAGCATCTCTTAGTGCGCTAATTAGTTTGCAATAGATGGGAGATTGATCAGGTTGGTACATTTGTGGAATTAGCCAGCCATCTGTAAAATGATGTCATGCTTCATTTATTGATACTGATTTAGCTGCATGTGGGGTAAGGGGAGATGGTGGTGAGGTAATGGATTATGAGTGCAGCTTCAAAGAAAGGTGGTCTCTATGAGGGTGTGCATATGTATGTGACACAATCTGACGCATGATGATTATTTTCTGACTAAATTAGCATGGCGATATACTAAAATATGAGGCAACATGAGTTAAAAATGTGTGATATTATGTGACATAACAAGTCTTGTGAATTGATTACGGAGTCCCGTATCTTGTCTGCGTATGTGTGAGAGAGCCAGGACCGAGGAGAAGAGCAAAAGTAAGTGACTGAGTGTACTGTGTGTGTGTATGTGTGACTGAGTTAAATCCCATGTGTGCCTGCGTGTGCGTGAGCGTGCACACTGGTTAATTAACTGCTGTTGTACCTCGGCTTGGGAACCTTCTCTTCAGGAAAAGGTGTCCAGGTGGAGTCTGGCGATTTCTGTTCTTTGAAACGCCCCGTGAACGTGTTGGCCACCTCCGCCATGTCATAGGCACACACTGCTGAACCTGGAATACTGCCACGACACACACAAGCACACACAACTATATAAACAATCCTCTTGACTGAGCATATCAAAGAAACACCTTGCTATCACCAGGAGACAGAAAAATGGATTTACAATCGCTTTTCAGAAGGGTTAAATCCCTTGAGGATGGCTTATTTTAGCTGTTGCCTGTTTACACTGGGTGATACAGTCAAGTTTTGAGTGTTGTGAAGGTTCTGCCAGATTAAAAAATAAAAAGAGGCATGTTGTTTATCCTCACTTCCCCTAGTTATACAAAAAGACACATTGCACTTTCCACTATTTTTTTTATAGAATTAGATTTTTTTTTATTTATAAAAGCAATTATTTGTTTTGTTCTCTATTGATCACCATGTCAGAGCATTAGTAAATACACTGCTGTGTTACTGTAGACACTAATTTATGATTTCATACATTCCCTTACAGTACTCTCCAACAATGACTTTCCCCAAAAGCCTCCAGGCATCAAAGTTCATCACCAGTCCATTCTTGGGCCCAAATATGGACAACCGATTATTTTACTATTGCTTTTTCATTTTAAGGGGAAAAATACCCATTTTATGATCGCAGTGGAGCCACTGATTTCTTTGTGTCTGCGTGAAATCAATGCATAGCAGATTACTGAGTCATTTTTCTATTTTTTGTGCTTTTTTTTTTCCCTGCTCAGAAATAAAAACTAAGGGCAGTTTACAGAAAGAAATCTCTTTTTCTCTTTCTCAGCTTGCTGGATTTCCGTGATGTTACATCATGGGTTAAACTCATCATGTAGACATTTGGGAGACAGCAGACACAAGGGCAGCATTATTGAGAGCAAGGTCAGAAAGCTGTTAATTCTTGGCTTAGCTACTAAATTACAGTAATTACCCTCTGTATTCGATATGTGCAGAAAGTTAGACAGTCGTATGTCTGTTTACACCGGGCTGCTAACGAGACAGAATTAGCTGGCCGGTTAGCAAAAGACTGGGCGAGACTGCAGCAACCCAGCCAGACAATCGAATGACACAAAACCCTGAGTGCTGCCTACAGTTTGAATGTGCTCCCTTCACCCCCTGACTATGAAATGGAAAATTAATGCCAGGATCAAAACTTCCGCTTATAGAAATTTTCAGAGGCACTGCTTCATTGGGTTTTAATGTCCATTAACCATGCTCAATTGCCTTGTCACAAGCAATTGTCTTATCTGCTAAAAAGCAGCCATAAAATGGAAAATTACAATATGTGTGAGCTATCAGCCAAGCTGTATGGCTTTGTGGTAATTTTCAATTTAGATAAAAACTCTCACTGACTGGGAATATGAAAGCCGTGCAGAATGTGAATTATAAAAGGGAAAATAAGATTAAGTACCTGCATGTCAAAAGGGCAACAACACTGTTTTGACAGAAGATGTTAATGTTGACCCAGTAGGTTCAGAAATTACACACCGCCAAGAGGCATGGCAGGGACACACACTACCAACGTTAACAAAGGTCAGACTGTCAGAATGCTGAGGAATTTCAAAATGTCTTTCAAACTGAGAAAGATAATCAGTTTAATAAACGGAAAGTTCATGTGTTGCCACATGTGAATTTATTTGAGATGCTTGAAAAAGCTGGAAAGAAAACCTTCAGCAAACAAAGTTCATTGCTCGCTTTTCACTACTTAATTACTTTTATGCTGTTCTGTCCTTCTTACCTGTTGTAAGGTGTGGAGAAAGTTGCCATCACTACATCCCTCCCATTGATGTGAATGACATCGGTCACAGCTTGCAGGATGTTGAAGTAGAAGTGGGAGTCACCGGGGATGGAGCAGTTCAGGCGAGACTTTAGAAATGAGGTCCACTGCTTCTCCAGAACACGTGGCGATCCACCTCGGTCGTTCTTACAAACCCTTGCCACCCGCGGAAACACGACCTGAGAAAGCCAAACATGGGTTATATTTAAACAGCTCGAGATTTTATCTTTATAATCACGCATATCACGTCGATAATCTCGGCATTTTTACTGCTCTAAGGCCTGTCTGAATGAGAGAAATTTTTGGTACACCACACTGTATTAATCTGGGGTTTCATCACTTTTTAGCAAATTAAAGACAGAAGAAAACTGGTGCATTTGATATGCTGTTAAACAGTCAGCACCTGGCAACAGAAAGTTTAAAGTATACAGCTTCAAATGGGACCGAGCTCTGTAATTACAACTCTGCCATAAGATCACGTAGCCAGAATTGTAATTAGTTGTTGTGACACTATACTTAACAGCTATAAATCTTACCCTGAACTGAAATTGATGGTGTGAATGGGTGCAAACATGCATTTAAAACAGATCCCTACACACACACCCACAGACAACCACACACACACACACACACACACACACACACACACACACACACACACACACACGCTCACTCTTGCAAACACACCACAATCGTCTGCTTTCCCATTGAACCATGCACAAATATGAATTAAGCAATGCAGCAATTCCAGCTAAGACTCTAAAACCTACACAAGCCCATTCAGTGTGAAATTTTAGATTACTAAGATTACATAAAGTGTATCAGTGGGTCACATTTCTACACTTTGCTAATCTGTGAGTGACTTGGACACAACTTGACACACACACACACACACACACACACACACACACACACACACACACACACACACACACACACACACACATCAATGGTCCAAATATACACATCGCTTTGCTAAACAAATGCCTTACTGGAGGCTTTTTAATTCACTTGTGCAACGAAAGGTTTATCCTTTTGTATTTTCCGGATAACACTGTAACAACCCAATATTAAACCTAAAGCAAACAACTTGCCACAGTGGATTTATCGGTTTGCCATAAAGCACAGACGACTGTTTACATTGTCAGGGTAGGCTAGTCCTTTGTGTAATAATAAAGAGATATCATTCACTAAATGTTAAATTGCTCTCTGCGCCATCAGTTCTACCAGCACATACATAATTATACTGACACTGCTTTCAAAACACCCGGCAGATTGAGAGGCCTGATCTGTATTCATGCTCTGCAATAACACATGGCTGTCACTTCTGGCAGTGAATCCATTATTTCTATGTTACCTCCGCTCTGTTCTCATCTCGTCCCCTCTGTCTTTCTCACTCTCTCTTATGTGTTTCCTTTCATTTATTCTGCAAAATATAAAAGGAGTGATTCATTTGCATAACGTATTTTCTTCTACCTGGTGTCCAATTAAACTTTTGCAGGACAGGGCCCAAAACTGAAATGAAGAGATTAATAGAAAAAAATTCTGTCCCTGTGGTGCAATACCTGTGGAAAGCTTGTTTTTTTTTTCTTCTTCTTCTTCTTACACTTTGTCTCAGTTCTCAGAGACTCTGAGGTCTTGGGAAACACTGAGAGGATAGGCCAAATGGAAGCAATGCAGGACGGATCCGGATGTGCAACTGAAGGAATATATTTAGACTTCAAAATGGGATTTCAAGACATCCATATATTTTCTTTTTGAACCTATTTTAGGTGCTGTATCCTGCCTAGTGTTTATCTGTTGCTGAAAAAGGGTTTGTCCACTTTACTGCTCCTGAAAGTCTCCTTCCCGTTATATGATACCCATATCCTGTTAGTTTCCTCGGGCGCTTCCTGATTCTCCCGGTAAATAGGAAGTCATCTCTGATTAGAGTTCAAACAATAGTCTGTGCTTACCTTTCCCATTGTATTGTACTCCATAGCAATTTCCCGAAAGAAAAAATAGATGAAGTCCCCATAATTGACTGCCTGGACAAAGTAGGGCTCTGCAGGAAGAAAAAGAAAAACTAGCATGAGTCAAAGTGGCATTTTTTGCCGTGACAAAACAGTTCTGACACCATATTTCACAGTAAACAGCGAGAATATCTGTCATATTATGCAGAAAGGTACTGACTGCGTGCCTTGAGAGCCTCAAACTATCATCCATCATATCAACAAAACAATTCACATGCAAGAAAAGGCGGATCTCTCTATTGGGTTTTGACAGACTGGACTTGTGCTTGTTTCTCCCCAGGGCAGAGTCATTTCAACAGGTTGGCAACTGCATCAAAACGAGCATGTAGCAAAAGCACAAATGCTCCAGCTCTTCATACCGTCATTCATACACAGAGACACAAACACATTTTTGCACATGAATCATACAATACAAACACACGGTCACACATGCATGTCCAAACCCTAGTTGTTTTGGGGGGGGTTCTAACTTGTCAGTCAGCCTGGCACTTTCCAACCACAGGGACTGCATTTGTGTGTCCCCCACTCACCTTTCAGCCATTTGGAGTCATGTTTGACAGTGCGAAGAGTCGGGCTGTCTCCAAGGCTACGATAGATGACCGCATCGATCGCTAGAAAGTCTGTTACCGTGGCCGAGTACAGCTTGCCATCTGGAGAGCGAACACAGAGCGAGAAAGAGCAATAAGGAGGAAAGATGGAGACAAACAGGGAGGGGAAGGAATGAAGAGAGAGAAGAGACATAGGGAGACATAAAGGAAAAGAAAAAGAGTGAAGAGCGTAAAGTTAAATCAAAACAGAAATGCATAAAGCCACCCAAAGACTCCTGCTCTCTGTGGTGAGATACACAAACAAGTTTCACATGGCTCAAATGTGGAAAATGAATGAATCACACAAACAGAAGGCGCTCTTTGATGGACAACAAACAGGCCGTACACACACTTAAACATTTGTAATTGGCCAGTCTTGCAAACACTCTCCGAAAGCACAAACACCGTAGCCCTACTCTCATACAGTCTTAGAGCACCACAGAAACCCACAGTCGCATGCTTACATGCGCACACATACACACACATTCTTCACTAACACAATCCACCGTGAGCATGACCTCAGCCTGCCTCAGCTATAACCACAGTGGAAACTCAAACTACATAATTGAAAGGATAGCAGTCAGAGGAACCCTGTTGATTACTCAGTGCTTCCAGCTTCTTCCAAGCAGCTCTGCTACACATTAACTGGTCAAGCTAGGCATTTACTCTTGTCCTCTGCTTTAAACCGGCAGGGACAGATCATCAATACCGCCATAAATCCTTTCACAGCAAATGTGTATAGGGACCGAATGTCTTTAGCAGCCTGTGGGTTCATTGCACCAGAAGAATCTCACCACGCCAACGGAAAGCTGACTCATTCTGGTCACATCCATTTGTGATTTATTTTAATCTTAGGCATTTTGAATGGAAGTGAATGAGAGACAAAGAGAATGCCAGAAAAGTACAATAGGAGGCACATACAGATGAATCTGTTACCACAGTACTATTAAAGCGTGTCCAAAAGGCTCCAGTAAGAAGAGCAATGTAGCTCCAAGTCTAATGACTTGCTCTAGTGCATGTAACATAGATTGGCTTTCTTTTTTGACATGTCGGAGTACTGCCATTAGAGTAAACCGCAGGGTATTAAGAAGAATATTAAATACAACCGCAACTAATCCCTCACTCAAATACACTCAACTTTCCCATCTAGCTCAAACGTTTAATAGCTGCAGATAGGAGAAAATTGGGATTAATGTTTTTGCCTCATGGCAGTGAATGAATAGCAGAAATATCACATATAAACTACTTTCACCTCATGGAAACATGTGTTCCTTTAATGTTAAACCAAAGGACAGGTACTGAAGTTTAAAAATCACAGTGATGTTAAAGGCATCACAGATCACTGTCAATTTAACATGCACAGAAATGTTTAATCTTACCAGCAAAGAGGGCGACGTTGGCGTGCTTGGCGTCGTAGGGACAGCGTGCCATTCCGCTGATCTCCTCTCCCTGAGCCTCCAAGGTGTCAATCTAAGGTCGGGAATGAGATAAAAGGTCAAGAGAGGGTCAAAATAAAGTAGTGTGTGGTGTCAAACAAAACAATGTACTTGGAGAAAAAAACTTAGGGAGTCTTGGTTCCCAGTTGGTGGTAAAGCTTTAGAAGAGGAAATGTGTCCAAATGTCAGGACAATCAAAAACTCTAGGCACCACTAAAAAAGTGTTGAAGTGAAGAAAAATGGTGTGAGTCATAATAAAATAGCCGTCCAAAAGCAGCCCAGGAGTCTGTCCATCTGACTCTGACCTTAACTAATATCACTTGTATGCCACTCTGGTGTCCTACTGAGGGCTGTCAAAGCATCAGGAAATATCTTCAATATCTTCAAAACTGTCATGGAGACAGATTAAAAAATAAATAAATAAAAAATAAAAAATTTCCACAGCAACAGTATGGGTGGAAGTGATTCACGTCCCCCTATCATCCTTTATCCTTCAACTGTACCCGTTTAAAGAAGCGTAATAATGACTCTCAAGACTGATCTTCAGCCCATTTACAACACCGCGTTCCCCTGTCCTGATTTCTAAAGCCTGTGCTTTTGTTCTGAAGAGGGAAAAAAAATGAGCAAAGGAAAAATAAATTAGCACACAGCCCTGAGCAGGGAATGTGAGAATTTTTTCCCAAAACCACAGTAGTTTTTAAATACTAGATCATACAGTAGCCTTTTTTTTTAAGTCATATTTTGCAGCACCAACTTTTTCATGTGCTAAGAGCTCTTCCTAGGGCAATGCTTACCTCCTGATTTTGTATATTTCAGAAGAAATACTAATTTTAATTCTGCCCTGAGACAATCTAAAAGTTGTCTTTTCTCAGCATTGTGAGTTAAGTGATTCAATTTTGTTATTCAGTCACTCAGCAGTCTCGTTTCTTAGAGCTATTTTGAGCCATTGTCCATTGTTTATTTAAAAAAATGCTAGTTTAAGTTTTAGTGCGTTGATTACTGTGAATTGGAAGTCAGACAAGTTTCTCTTGTTTTGAGTCCAGTTTAGTTGCAGTGCAATTGGCAGAGCATGGCAGAAAATCAGATGTGGGTGAGAGTTCACTATCATCCCACCATGGGTAGGCTTGTCTTCCCCAGCATGCCTCAGGACACACGCTCTCTGTGGCTTTAACACACACATAAGAGAAGAGAGCAAAAGCTGCACTGCACTGACCAGAAGCTGAGGTCAAAGAAGATTACAATACACACAGTTTGCCTACAGTTCACAATACGTAGTCGTTTTTCTTCTATATCTCTGCTTCTATCTATCCCACTCTTCTTCCTTGCTCTCAACAAAGAGGCCCGTAGCTTGCCAAGGCTGCAAACTGCTTACGCCGCCCTTTCTGGTTTCTAAACAGGTCATTTTGTTTTCTATTCCTGTCTCGACGGAAACGGTTATCATCTGCCCACTAAAAAGGTCACACACACACTCTCTCTCTCTCACACACACACACACACACACACACACTACGGCACAACACTGAAAAAGCTTGCCAGAGAAATTGTTGAGGCTGATTTGGCAGAGAATATTACAAGTGACCTTTTACAACAAACACAGAACCACCAGTGGCAGTGTATTTCTCAATTTCTCATTCCTTCTGTTTCTCCAGAAATTATGGAAGGATAATATATGGAGGCAAGCTGGACATATATTGTTATTAGATGGGGGTGGGGTGTTGGGGTGGGGGGACTGTAATTGTAGATTAGACTGAGTTAATCATAAGAGACGTGAGTAGCTGAAGGTCATGTGTGTCTACTGAATCAGAGTGTCTGTGTGTACAGCGTGACATGGGAACTTGGTTAAGCTTGAAACGTCAGCAGCTTCTGTGTCGGCTACCTAACACAAACACTCCCTCCTTCACTGACACATCACAAACGTACAGTTACATATCTGTCATGCCAAAGGAGACACCCCCCCCAGTCCCCTATCTCCTCAGTTGGATTTCACCAAGGTAGTGACCTTTGTCTACTGGGTTTGGCCGGCTGTCATTAATCTATTCCTGCCGTTTGAACAGAGGAAGACACTCCCAGCCGCAGATAGCGCATGGCTTCAGTCTCCTGTCAAGTTTGCATGCAAAGAGAAACAACAGCCTAGTGTTGACTTCCATGCCGTTGTCTGAAGCAATAACCAGTATTTTTTTTATTTTTTTAAAAGGGCAAAAGAAATCTATAAAACTGCCACACTGAACCGCAATGTTTTTTTAAACACTACCACGAAGAAATTTGATGTCTAAATGGCCAGATGGATTTTTATTTCTTTACCTTGTTTACCAGGAGAATGTTATTATACTGTCAGCTCCACTCGTCGCAAAAAAAGAAAGACGTGCTTCAACTTAGTGGAAGCACAATTCAAAGCAGTTTGAACAGTAGCACTGTCGCACTTTGTCAGGCCTGCCTTTAAAACGCACTGTTCTATAGGGATATACTGTAGCTTAGCAGAAGAATGTACAGCAACCCTGGCTCGGGTTGCAGTGTATCTGGATGAATTAATTACTACAACAGTGCATTGGTGTTTTCCATAGGCTATATGCTAATTAATTAGACAAATACAATGTAGATCCAAAACATGCCCATCAGGAGTGTTTTAATTGGTTCAGCATCAGCTACAGTATTCAGGGTGAGGGACATGATCTGATTCCATGTCTGTGTTGTTTTTATAAGGATGCTTTTATGGTCTTTATTTATCATTGCTGAGGGATTTGTGAAATCTTACCGAGGACAAACATAGGGTAAACTGAACCAGCGTCCCACTTATTAAGTGTTTGCTCGGAACAGCTTCCTTGAAATATCACAGAGTTGTTTATTTAATAGAATAAGCACAGCAAAGGGCATATTTACTGAGATATATCCATTTGCAAAATGGTGCTTCCAAAATAATACATGGTTTAGGCAGCTCATGAAAGGGCAGCCACTGACAGACTCTACTGGTGCTGGCATACTGATACATTTTTAGATGATGACCTACAGTTTGTGGAAGGGTTTTAGTCCCAGAAAATTTATTTGTATGTAATCCATAGTTTCACCTGCAGCAACCTTCCACATCTATAAAGGTCAAGTGCACAAGTTCACACCTGGACCAGAAGCAGTGTTGTAAACCAAACAAGGACATATCTCCTGGGGAGATTAATAGTCATGGCCCATTTCTCTTCAACCTGTTTCTGAGCAGTGGGAGGATGAAACCTTTCCCTGACCACTTTTTACACGAGAGCAGGAATTTCAAGTCTTTGCAGCTGCTGAAAGAGATACGTCTTAACCAGCTGGAAAACATATATATCTATATATATCAGAACTGTCCTCTTCTAAAATTACTGATCTCCTTAAACAAGCATTGTGAAGAATCACTGCACATTAATTAATACTTTTACACTCTATTAAATTTGTATTGTCTTTTATTGAAATTATTGTGTCAGTCAAACAGCCTCTGGGAAAGCTGTAGTAAAGAATGGGAAGTATGGAAGCAGTTTCACCTCGTCATTTCAAATGCAAAGACTTGGAATGGATGAAATTTCCCAGTACGCCTCAGATCGCTGGTATCGGGTCGAAGACGCATCACCTGGGAGTCGCTACCTCCAAGACTCCCCACTGATTCCCCCTGCTTCACCCGGCAACAGGCGATGAAACTGACTCCAGTCATATATCAGCCCAGCTGGACGGAGTGTTTATTATTACAACACAGCAAGGGAGTGACAGAGGGAGAAAGCAACAGAGGGAAAGATGGTGGAGTGGTGGGAGCAGTGGAGGGGGAGGAGGAATTAAGGCTGGCAGAAAAAGAGGAGAGGTAGGAGGGAGGATGAATGGAAGAAAAATAGAGAGTTGGGTGCTGTGTGGTGCTAAGGGAGAGGACTGTGCCATGCTGCCAAGGTGTCTGCCTGTGTTTTTTCTATATGAATGCATTTGTGACAGTGCATGAAAATTGATAGGTTTGTTAAGAAAGAAGAAAAAGACAGAAACTCAAAGACAGGTCAAATCAGAGGTAACTAGGCAAAAAATATTGTACAAAAAAACAATATGAGGTGTTGCTGGTTTGGACAGTTGCCCTCCCTGCCCCCTCTGTCTCCCCCCTCTGTCTTCATCCACCTCTTCTCCCCTTCCATGCCTCCCATTCCCTCCCGCTTGCCCTCGCAGCGTTGTTGATTAATGTGGGATGAGGCTGGCCCCGAAACAGAAGCTCTTTTCAGTGCTGTCACACTGGGGAGATGGAGAGGCAAACTGTGGCCAAGGTGGATTTAACCACAAACACATATACGCACACACAAACACACACAAATACACTTTTGACCAAGCAGAGTGGATGAGCCCAGCACGCCATCAAAGGCCTGGTATCTGCCCAGAGAGTTTGCCAGACTGCCAGCAGTACAGTGTGTGTGTGTGTGTGTGTGTGTGTGTGTGTGTGTGTGTGTGTGTGTGTGTGTGTGTGTGTGTGTGTGTGTGTGTGTGTGTGTGTGTGTGTGTGTGTGTGTGTGTGAGAGAGAGAGAGGGAGAGAGAGATGCCTTTTTTAAAATGTACACAGTTTCCAGTGTTTGTATAGGTGCACATTTTCTTGTATATGTGGTCTGGTATTTGTATGTTTGCGTGAGCATGAGCCGTCGTATTTTTTTGCATTTTTAAAGGTGTCAAGACTTTCTTGTAGTGATTTTGGTAATGATTCGACTAAAAGGGCTATTTTATTCAACAAAACATTCAGATGTGAAAGGGCAGGTGCAAACACATAAACTCGCTTGGGTAAGGTAGTGCAGGTCAGACTAAGCAACTATGAAGCATGAATTTTAATGATCGCTGTTCTTTAAAGAACAACAATAGTTTTGGGGGGGGGGTTTAACTGTTATTGACTGAAGTTTTACTTTTAACAAAACCAATCGATAAAATGCATCGATTTTTATATGACAGGTACAGGCGCGGCTGTGTATGCACACGTAGCCATTTTACCAAACCTCACAATGATGTACAACACTTCCCCTCCCTTCCCATCAACTCCAGCCGACTTGCAGCAATATCTGTGCAGCAACAGCTAAAACACAAACCTTGAAACCATAACCGGAGGCGCTGTAAAAGCTAACCATGCCTGATAAATGCGGAGACATAAATTCCACTTTCCCTATTGGAGGAGTCACTGAATTGAAAGACGTCCACTTTGTGGGCTTAGCATGCTGAACCACAAAGGCAGTGGAGCGGAGATGTCTTGTTTTTCTGGTAAGCAGATCTACTGAACCAAAGCCGGAGCGTTTTTTCCCCACAGGCCACCTAGATAACATCTCTGTGTGTTCTAACCATCACAACACATCCTTAAAAAGCAAACATTAACACCCTTCAGGACAGGGCTGCTACTAAGTCTCCTCGTGCTTTTGTCTTTATTACTGTCTGCATGTCTGTCCGACTGTCCCACATTCTGTCTCGCCCGTAAGATGTTCTTCACACTGGATCTGTCTGGACAGCAGTGTGTAGTATTTCTATAGCATACCTTTCTCATTCATGACTGAAATAAAGCTCGTTTCGAAACCTTGGTTGGCTTTGAGAAGATTTCAGGCAACACGTGTCGTAAAACTGTGGTAAAAAATTTGATAAATACTGATCAAAAATGCAATATTTTCCAGTAGTAAGTACAGAGCAAACAATAGGTCAGCCAAGCTGAATAAACTCATGCTAAATCACTATAATGGCAACTGTGCTCATTTTTTTCGCACGGCAGTATCAGAAACATGTCAACAGCAAAGAAAAAAACTGACAGCTTCGATTCGAACGCGACTCATCTGCTTTTAACGTTTGTCCATCTGCTTCCATGTATGGCGAGCTTTGATCATCTTCCCGTGTCTACTTTTTCATGACGCCTCTATTCTGGTGCACTAAGTCAATCTTGATATCTACCTCTGCTCTCCTTATTGACTCATAGTCAATAAAACGCACCATTTCGTTTCATAGTTTTACTCTTCCAGAAGGAATCTTGAAGCTATTCCAGAAATTGAATATGGCCGGAAAGACGTTTTCAGGAGAAGGTTCAAACTGAACTGAGTTTGTCAAAGTACACCTGGAGGTAAAGACACAGGAAGAGTTGTGAAAGTCATCCATCTATGTCGGTGGCTCGATAGCCCTCCCCACTCTAAACTCTCACATGACTGGGGTAAAAAAAAAAAAACCTTAAGTGTGTGTAAGCATGTTTGTGTGTGTAGATTTGAAGGTAGTAGATTTGAAAAATGTCTGTAATTGAGATAAAACAAAAATGGGCAAGAGCACACAAACAGTCATTCTTGTGTGTGTTTGTGTGGTTTGTGCGATTTGTGTGTTTCCCTACCTTGTAGGTCCGACAGGAGGGGTTGAAAGCATTTGTTCCACAAACAAATAAGGTGTCTTCATTTTGCTGCAGAAGGACTTTGATGAAATTGTGACACTCATCCTTCAGGGAGAGCAGGGCAGGGAAGAAAGAGAAAAAGAAGAAAGGAAGTCCATGGTGACATCTGTGTCTGTAGCCATGTGGGGGGTTTTTTTGTTTTGGGTTTTTTTTTTTTCTGTCTTTTGAAGTGCAGCATGTGGCACGAGGTGAGCAGGCAGAGGCATATGTAACAAACACAATATCATGACATGCATTTGATCACAGCACATAAAGGCAAATTCACAGGAGATTTTAACGTGCCATTTAACGTCTTCTCCAACAATAATGAAAGTGTTATTAAGTTCGGAAAAAAAAATAAAATTATACAGCCTCTAGATATGAAGATTCCCACTGATATGCTCTATAAATTCTGACAGCAGAAGGTTATATGAACTGAAAGAAGTGTGTTATTGCACCTTCAGGATCGTGTCTTTAAAGCTGTGTGTGTGTGTGTGTGTGTGTGTGTGTGTGTGTGTGTGTGTGTGTGTGTGTGTGTGTGTGTGTGTGTGTGTGTGTGAGACAGAGAGGGAGAGAGAAAGACAATGAAACAGAGAGGCCACATGCAGCTACATCAGTTACAGGTTGTCTGCAATGCACAGTGTGCGACTGACTAAAGAAACACTTTGTGTGACGTTTGTTCTATAAATGACGTTCACATTTAAGCACGGAAGCTGCAGCGTTTGTGTGTTTGAGCGAGCGTATGCATGTGTGTTTTCTTTACCTTATGCTTCCCTTTCATTCTGCAAGTGTCCACATCTGCCTGTCTGGACTTCCATGTCATTTTCTGAAGAAAAAGATGGGAGCAAAGAGAATAAAGAGAAAATGAGGGAGTCACAAAGAAAACAGGATAAACAGTGAGGTGGAGCACTATGGAGCTCAATAACCCATCTATACTCTGATCAATAATCATCATTTGAGATTCTGCATCATTGATTTCTCTCATGAGGCACCTGCTCTGAGGCAAACTTCATTCTAAGTTTGTTCAGAGAGCATCTTGAACATTGAATTTTCTGCCAGAGGGAAGGAAATATGATACTAACCCCGGATCAGAACAGACTGTCCAAGGACAGATCCGTGTACAAATCTGCGGATTAATAGGCCTGCCACACACACACACACACACACACACACACACACACACACACACGCATGCACTGCCTTGACCTATGGATCAGCCCTCTTTTACTTGCCACTCAACTACAAACACACAAACATACACATAATCGCACATAAGCTATAGCCATCCGTACAAACATACACACACATACACACCACTCTTGTCCCTGCCCTGTGTCACCCGAGGGTCAGCTCTCAGCCGCAGGTTCAGACCACTATGTACCTGCCGCTGTTGTACAGCATGTTTGGAGCTCAGCCACTGATTAAAGACCCTCAGTCATCAATCAATCTGCGCGTCTCCCACCAGCCTTTCATCTGCAGCCTGCTCTCATTAAGACCCACTTGCCAGGCTCTGACATTGAAGTGGATGAGGTGGAGGGATTGCTGGTTGTTGCATACACGAAAATGGCCTTGTTTGAATTCTGTTTGCATGCATTATGTTTAGGGCAAGCGATGCCAGCAAGGAGTGGTTGGAATGGAATAAAGAGTGGGTTATTACAGTCGAGGCCCTATGTAAATATGAGGCCCATTTTGAATAATTTGAAACTATACAATGGGATCTTCTTCACCTCACCGTCCATATTGTCTTTCGTCTGCTATTCATAACCTTTGCTCTCCCTCTCCATTTCCTGCTCATCCCCCTTCTCTTTGCTCCCTCTCTCACTTCTCCTACTGTCCCCTCAGCTTCCGTTACACACCCATCAGACCTTTCGCTGTGCCACTGATGAGCGTGGATGACGCAGGCTAGCTGATTGATTAAATAATCTTCTTAACAGGGTCACCATGGCGAGCACGTCAGGCTCAATCGGTGAGCGGGTGAGTAAGACTGCTGGCAGGCGCACAAATGCACCCACATGCACATACGTACACACAGCGGCACTCAGAGAGAGGTTGCACTGTCAATCACTGCACGCTGAGAACAACACATCCTCAAAGAGACAGACGTCTCACTCACCTTACTGAAAAATATCTCTTCACTGTTGGCAGTGTCGGTGTCCACTGTGTATATATGATCCCTGCAAGTGATCGAGGAAGGGTAAGGAAGGGAGAGAGAGAGAGACAGAGATGAGAAGAGGTCAGACAGAAGCAGACAGTCAAAAATTCAACAAACAATAAACCCATTTCTTTTCTTCCTTCTCTGTTTTCCCCCTGCAGGCAGCAAACAACGTTAGAAAATGGGGCTTTGTATAAACTTTGTTCAAACTTCAAAAAATGACAATAAACAAAAGGAGGCCAGATCTATTTGCTCTGTCAGACAGAAACAGTCAACAAAGGTTCAGAGCGCCGTGGCGCAGGCCTGGGGACAAAAGCCTCTTTGTCCCAGAGAAAGGTCTTGGAGGGGGGTGAAGGAGGAGGGAAGGTTGAGACAGGAGGTGCCAAGTCACTCAGAGCTGTTCAGGTCAATTAAGCCTAGTGTTTGAGCCACAGGAAATCTATACTAACACTCATTATAGCTCAGACAAGAAGACTTATGTGTGTTGGCCTGGAAATATACAAGCTTCTTCTGTGTTACACAGTCCAGCCATAAAGGTCCCACCAGGGCATATGGAAGACATAAAACTCGCAGGGGTTAACTACATCACAGACAGACAGACCGGCTGGTTGACCGGGCATGTAGCTACACCTTCTCACCGTGGAGAATTAGGGTGCAGGCATGGAGAGGGAGGGTAGAGTGGCGTAGAGGTGTAGAAGTGTAGGGGTAGAAGGTGTAGAGGTGCTATGAATGGAAGAGGTGGAAAGAAAGGCTGGTTTATTTCATCTGAGGAGAGAACCAAAGGTGACCGTGCCAAACTATGTAACCACTTTAATTTGTTGAAGATTAGCTGTTGAACGTGTTTTTAATCAAAGTGTGTAACAGTGGCATCATCAGACTCACGGCTTAATTATATTCCAGCTCCCCAACCTGCGCTTAGCCAGCCAGCCTGCCTTGCTCTCTCATTAACTAAATCTAATAAAGTCTTTGGAGGAACAGGCATCTTGAAATGAATCCACTTATATCGCTTTCCTGGGGGCCACCTCACTCTCATCGAGGATAAAACCCAGTCTACTGTACATTATCAGCCACAATCCTTAAATTGAATAATTAATCTTTAATACCAGTTGAAATTAGGAAAACATTTCTGCTTTCATCACATTTCCAGGGAGGCCATGGGCGAAATACCTGTTTTTCTCTGATTTTTGTCAGTTCCCCTTCTGAAATTTCTCACTGAATCAGTAAAATACATCATACAAATGTTCTGCCTCAGTCAACTATTTTATTAGGATGTCTGAGGCTGTTTTTGGTTTCTGTATTAATAGTCTGTTGATCAGACTTATTACTAGAAACAATCATCATCATCATCTTAAAAAAACACTTAAAAACACATCAAATTAAAGTACAAATACACCAGGCGACGTAAATGAAAAACACATGTAATATAACTTCCTTCAGGAAATTGTCACCTAACCATTTAAGAACACACAGCACCACATTTTCAATCCTTTCACCATCCACAGAGCGCTCAAAGGTCCATTTTTATGGACAACAATGACTAATTTCAAAGTTGGCCCGTGGTTTACCTCTCATAACTGAATTTTTGTGATTATTGCTTTCAGCTGAAATAAAAAATCTTTTCATGAAAAAAGCCAAGAGCAAAGTCAGCTTCAGGTCACCGAGATGCATCCCATGCCCTTCCTTCCAAGTTCATTTGCTCAAGCAAATGCCAGATGCTGACTGTCACTATGCAGTCTGCCATGATTAAAAACTGAGCAAGTTGCAGGTTGTTGCAGCTCAGGCCAAAACCACAATCTCCACTCTAAAATGTTTTTCATTAGGATTTACTGGGTGCACTGCTGTTGAACTACTCTGTGCTAATTGTTCTGGACTGAATTTCCTGGCTCGGTTGGTCTTGTCTTTTTCAGTATTTCTTTCATTCTTGGACTATTTAAAAAGATGACTAGTAAAAATCAACACCATTACATTTAAAATACTGGAAAAACTGAGAAGAAGCATTTAAATGGAAATGAAACAAAAGGTGACAAAAGTGGTGGATGATGATCAGTAAAATATTCTGATATGTCTCCTTAAGTTCTGCAAGTTAACTTCTTTTATCTTTATATTAAAATTCAAACTCCACATTGAAAAAGACCTAAATAAATCAAAAGCTATTAAATGAAAGGATTACTTAGAGGATTTATTGTAATCCCCTGGGTATTTTACTGACTGCAATTTTAAAACAGCTCATGAGCAATCTGTAATTGACTTCTCCATAATTTTCAATAGCAACCATCACAGCTATTCTCCCCGGCTTGCGCCTCTCTTATCCTGCTGCTGACAAAGTCCTCCAGGGCTGAGGCCTTCCAGCCACAGGTTTTCTGGTTCCAGCAGAGATTAGAGGGAGCCAAGCGATGAGGCGTCCCTCAAACATCCTGACTGGAGATGGAGGAGGACAATGGAGCGGCTGTGTCTGTGTCAACACCAGCTTTCCAAACACACACATACACACACACTCACATGCACGGAGACCCCCCTCTCTTCACTCCAACAAAATTTCACAGGCACCCTTTCCCCTATTCGGTCCTGCACCTGAACTCATATTACAGCATAGTCACATCCTTGTGGTCTATGAGTCACATGTATAAAGCAGAGTACAACATGTAGCTGTTGTTATACCTTAAACTGAATGGAATGTTGTAAACATCAGTGCTGATTTTTCTAAACCTGAAGTTTAAAAATTGATTTTCTACCTTCCGGGCATCCAGTGTTCCAACTTACATTTATTTATTAATATATGAAAATCAACTTGCAGAGATGAAACCTGCATAAAGTACATGATCCATCACAGTCACATTGTTGCTACTTTGTTATTAGTTATCGTCAAGAAGTATGATCTGACATTTTAAAAGCTTTTTTTTCTTTTATTATTATTGCCGTCACTGGGTACTTGAGCAAAAGTACATTATCATACCTGATTAAACTGCAGAATATTATCCTTATTTTCCTTGATTCACTGATTAATGTTTAGTTTACATAGTGGCAAAAATGGAAGAAATGCTCCAATGTGACCCCTTAAAATGTTCTATTTCCTGTTATATTAACCCGAACTCACAAAATATCCAATGCACTTTTTTTAAAAAAACAGAATAAAAGCTGAGAAAAAACACATCTTCAGACAGGAGAAGCAGCAGCCAGAGAATATTTGGTGTATTTTTTTTTTAAAATATACCTGAAATGAATAATGGATTTTAAAAAAATAATTGCTTAAAAATAGATTCTGGAATTATAAAGGCTTCTTATAAACTTTCCACTTTAGAAACTTCAAGAAAGGAACATGAATAGGTTTTTCTTTTCTTTTTTTTTTTCCCTTTTTTTCAGATTGTGGTCGCTTGAAGGTAAGCCATTAATTCAAAAAAAAAAAAGATTTTTCACTACTATTTTTACGATACTACAAAATAGGACACCTTCATCATAGTTGTCTCTTTGATTAGATTTCTGCATTTCATCTGATGGTTTCCAAATATTTTAATCCCCCCAAATTAACCCATTTTGCTCATCCTGCAACATACACAAAACCAATTCTGATTTCAGAGACGTTCTTGCCTGCTGAACACAGTACAGACTAAATAACCTGTTGTGAGTAAAAGCTTTTGTTCTGCCAGGGCAAAAGTGTGCCAAAGACTAATTTTAGTATGCAACATCCCATTTCCATATGTACTGAGCAGTTCACTGTGAATACAAAAGTAGGTGTCCTATTGTCTATTGTTTTCATGGCTAGAATCCATTTACTGTATTGATGTCCAAATTTTACTTGTAAAATTATTTATGAGAATGAAAAATGTGATCCTCTGCTTAATTTGCATACAGTATGCAGGACTAATTCAGGTGTTTTAGATCAGATAAGTGCCTTAGAATCAAGTTCTGTAAAGAATCAGAGAGCACAGCGTGAGTCTTAGCTCACATGGACTATCCACAGAGCTTCTTCTTTAGGCTGCTCCATTTAGGAGTCACCACAGTGGATCATCTGTCATCGGCCCTCCTCATGTCCTTGTTCACTACATCCGTGAACCTTCTCCATATTCTTCTTTTCCTTCTGCCTGGCTGTTCCATATTCCAGATCATTTGCCCAGTGTATCCACTATCCCTCCTCTGCACATCCAAACCATTTCAGCCTTGTCCCTTTGCCTCCAAACCAATCAGCTGGAGCTGTCCCTCTGATATACTCTTTACTAATCCTGTCCTTCATGGTCATTCTGAATGAAAACCTTAGCATCTTCAACTCCAAGTCCTATCCTATTTGTTAGTGCCATCATCTTCAAATCATTCATCACACAAGATCTCACTACTGTACCTCTTAACATGGATTTAACTTCCTCTGTATGTATGCTTGCCTGAACCTTAATACTTTGTCTTCTGTTTGAGGAATAACTAATCTATGTTTTGTTCCATGATGCAAATAATGTTGTGCAAAGCAGAAAAAGAAAAGAAAAAGACTCACTCTAGGCTATAACGTGAGCCGTGTTGTGCTGGCCTACATTTGTTTGGCAAATTGGCACCATTAAAAGAAGGATATATTTGTTATTAGCAGCTCTGCAGTGTGACTGTAGATGCACAGGAAACTATCACTGGATTACTTTGATAGTGAAGAAACTGAGAAAAGCCTAATGATTCCCCTGCAAGTTATGAAGCTGGCAGGAGATTTGCTTTTCTCTTATTTCTAATGAGATTTATGGATGTTTATCCATGGTGGACATCAGAGATAAATAATTACATCCCCAGATCCTGTAAGATGCAAAATATGTGCATGTTCAAAATGCAATTTGTACTACGAGAAGGAGTACAGTGTTGAGACAACTTGCAACAATCATCTAAGAATTCAGACCAGTCACCCAAGGGGTGAATGTCACATTTTGAAATCTTTGCCATGCCCTTCACCAAATCTGCTTGGTTAAAGTCTTGGTTACAACTTCAGTAACTTTCTTAGCTAAAGTCCACAGGGTGCTTTGCTGCATGCCATTCACTTTCCCATAATTTTCTTACTTTCAGCTGTAAATCAAACAGTCTGAGGACGGCACAGTACTTTAACACAAAGGACGCAGTTCTATAGCACTGTGGTTCAGATGATGAAATTAGAAACACCGTGAGAATCTGAGGAACACGAAATAACAGAAGCCTTTCACTGTGGATGAACGCAATGCATTGGGTATCAATGTGAATCACTTGGCGTGGGCTCCTCATTTCCCGAAATTCTGTGACAAAAATGCGTGAGTAGGACGGAAGGTATGCAAATATCCTCTTAGGCGCAAAGATGGAGGCACTGTAAAAAGATGGGTACACAGTGAGAAAGAGCTGAATGATCCAGTAAGAACAGTAGACTAACTGAGCGTGGGCAAGCGTGTGAGATTGAGTGCAGAAGAATGACAGAAAGGGTCCGCATCGGACATGTAACCATGCGTGGCCACAAGAACACAGGGTCTTTGTGTGGAGGAATGTCGTTTTCATAACAGCGCATTTCTTCTGGGGTAACCACAGGCCAGCTTGATCCATCTGCTGGGTCTTTGTCAGACTATCTTGCACTCCAGTGGCAGAAAATAGGGGAACGTGATTAGCATGCGCCCCACACCTTATTCCACCATTCCGCTTTCCGCAAACTAAATCCCTGCTGTCCAACCTCCTCTCTACCTCCCACCCGCTCTCTCTCATCACTCTCTTCACCTATATTCCTCTCTCTTCATAACTGGATCATGGGTGGTGGAGGATGGCCCATTCTACATTGTATTGGCTTTCACTGGTTCAAATCCTCTTCACAAAGTGGGTGGGAGGGAACTTTGGAAGCCAGCAGGCACCTTCAGGCTGTGAAGGGAGCTGTTGAAGTTCTGAATGGGCTGAGGGCATCGAGAGGCCCTCGGTGATGTGGTGGCATGAAATCCAACAAGCCAGGGTTCACTCACCCCCGGGCTGAGGCAGGTTGTTCTTTTCGAAGGTTGAATTTCTTATTATGGTTTTCAACATTCCCTCCACCTTTCCTTTTGTGTGCATTTGTATACAAATGTATGTGCGCTTTTTTTTGTTTTGTTTTTTTTTGTGTGCGTGCACTCTCAGAACAATTAAGCAGACGTGCATAATAACTCAGTATAAGATGTGATTTCTTTACATTTCTTGACTAAACTTTGCCCAGTAGTCTTACATCTGTAACTTCTAAGGAGCCCAGTAAGGGAAAGATTTTGCTTGTCCTTTCTATTTCTGAATCAGTTGAATCACTTGTGATTAAAGTGAGAATTTCCCGTGTGCACCAATCACCAGAACATGCAATTAAGCAAATTGTTAACATTTAAAATACATTAAAAGGACACCACAGATGTTCTGCTGTCTAGTCCATTGCAATATGAGAGTTGTAACTTTTTATTTTGAACTGCATTAGTATAGACCTATATTCTATATCTACATCTATCAGGAGAGGAAGATGGCAAGTAATGCAAAAAAAATATATATATATAGACAAAGGATAATGGAAATTTTGATATGAAGTCTCACCAGGATACTGCTTGCAGAGGAGCCACAAGAACAATGTGACACTAATTCTAAAGCAGGAGTTACTCCAGCCAGGCTGTGTATATTTTTCGTATATGATCTGCAGCAAAAGTTTGGGAGAAAGGACATTTTTTCATATGCTTGTAGAATTATTTTTTGAAAACTTGTTCCAACTTTAATTTCAGGTGATTATGATTACCGAAGCTGCAAAAGTTGTTTCAGAATGTGGACATGGCTGGATGTCGTCGGTGCTGCGAGGAGAGGGAGAGGAGGCAACCGTGTAATCCCCATCATTAGTGGGTTTTAACAGGATTTGGTGTAGCTACAATAATAGAGACTCTAGTGGCCTCCACTGCGAGACCCAAAGAGACCCAACAGGGAAGAACAGCAGCCACAGAGGCATGGCTGTTCTAGAGGACTCAACGGAGACAAGGTAATCAGGATTTTTGAGTGTGCGTGTCCGTGAGTGTGTCTCACTGTAATTACAATTTTAGGTCTTTTTCACTCACAGTGATCACTCTCTCTCTCTCTCTCTCTCTCTCTCTGTGTGTCCGTCCCACATACACACATTCTCTCTCTGATTCCCATGCTTCCCAGCTTCATAGAGGGGTGCAAACAGATTGTGGTTGGTGTTACCATGGTGAAGGGTGACTGTGGCCTAGGAATGGCGACTATGCCCTGCATGCGGCGACGTCTAGGATATGCTCGCTAGGCAGGGTATAGAGCAACACGTTCACACATACCCGCGTGCACAAGCATGTATGGACTGTCTTTTTCATTCTCTGCATGTCTTACCTCCAGCGACACCTATTCATCATCTCCTCTGGTAACACTAGGTGAAAGGCATATTGGAAACAGGCCGTGGCATGATTATGCAGACTTTAAATAAACATCCATGTTAGCTTACGTGCCAAATCAAACAAAAGAATGCCCCGTCTAACTTCTGTAAGGGATTCTGAAATTTCTAGACTGACCTCATCTAAGATTGAGCTATGGTATTGCACCTGCCTTTGTTGTGGTGATTATCACCACTATTTTGCCTCTACTTTTGTATTTACTTCCAAATAAAGTTGGGTAGGCAATTTGAGAAAATATGAGCTTGTTAATAAGCTTGTCTGTAGGCAGGGATATGATGCCTGGTACTGAAACCTGCTCTCACAGGTTTGGGCAAACTTTGGTTGTATGCAGGTAAACAGTCCATGTGGAGCGCAAAATAGGGAAAAGCATTTGCCAAAAGGCAAAACCACTGGCTTCTTTCAGCAGCTTTTTTTTGAAAGCACACAGAACACAAAGTCTTGACCTAAATATTGGCTGCCATCCCCATTCATTCATAATTTAGCTTGTTAAGAGCCAGTCTATCTGTCTTACCCAATCAAACATTCTCCAGAGGCCACTGGGGAGCACAGGATTAACTAAATTTGCTAGAAAAATAAGACAGAGAAGAACTCTAAAAACAAAACTGTTAACTTATAACATAATGGCTAAAGTAAGTGAGGATCTTTAAGGTTAGACGCATCTTTGCAAAGTCTCCACACTAAAAAGTAGTTCTCACAAAAGTAGAAGTTTGTAACAAAGAACTATTTTGTTTACAGCTGAACACACACACACATGCTCTGACACACATGTGCAGAGATCACAGTGATAAATCTCCCACTGCACTATGATGAATTTCCTCTGAATGGAGTACACAGTGTACCCTGACCATGAAATATGGACCTCTGGGATGCGAGCCCTCCCGTGTCCATCTCTCACTGAACAAATTATTGCTTTTACAAAACGTGACTCTGCTGCTAAACACCTAAAATGCACATGACAGCAGACACATATAAACCACCAAGCTTGCGCATGTAGATGTTTTTATGTTCATTACCTGCACTTTAGTATGCATCATGTCTCAGTTTATCATGGATAATGTAAGACTGATTGCTTCAAGAAAAGCAGTTTGCTCCAAGCTGGATCTGGTGGTCATTAGCATGACTTCCCAGACAGCTCTTGGTGTGACTCCTGCGTTTTTTTATTTTTTCTGTTCTACTTCTGTAGATCTTATTAGCAAACGATCTGCTATCCATCCCTCTTGTTAAAGAGAAAATATTTAAGAAAAAAGTGGAAGAAATCAATACTATACTCAGTCCAGTGCCAGTCTTATTAAATCCCAACAAACAAGAGGGCTTTTGAAAGGCTGCATATGAAAAGACTGCAGCCTGATATGTTATCAAGCTGTAGCATCCCTCTGGATAATGTACTTGATAGAAACTTGGCCGTGGAATAATATTCAGAGTATTAAAAAGCTAAAGCAGTCATGAACTGAATACATAATTAACATCCAATATATATGAGTCCAATAAGGCTAATGGTGTTTTACAGATATTAGAAGAGATGTATGACCTTATAAGCAGAGGCCATTTTCTTTACACTTGTACACAGTGGCTTGAAAGAGATGGTCTGATCTCACCATATCAATACACTTCATTCAAGGCTCAAAACTAAGGATAAATTATCAATCACTGCATCTGTTGCTCAGTTCATACATTGCCAAAGACTTGACTCTTTCCCTCTATGGATTAAGTCACTTTTGTCTATTTACAATTTCATTAGTTGCTATGTTTGTATGCATCTCACAGCTTAAAAATCTTGTGATTTTTTTGCCAGCACCAAAACAAGAGCCAAAGGGATTTAATACACTGAGCAGTCATTCAAAAAACAGCCTGAAACAGTGTTGGGCTTTGGACTGCGTTCACAGTGGCCATCTGCAAGCTGCTGCGCACCAAGAACTGAGGCTCACTGGTCTAGAGGCATGATGGCAAAGCTGTGTGATGCTGGCTCCAGAATAAACAAGCCATTTGACTGGATGACCATCATAAAAGCAACTATTGATGTTGCCTAGTTTTTTTTTTTCCCACCATTGTGCGTCGTTTCGTGGTTTGAGTCTTGCTGGGTTAACTGTTGGCTCGCTTTCACATTGATTTCTGAAGTGGTAATTGTCTGTGTTGTTTGCCTTAAACTGTTTGTCATTTAACTTTCACATGTCTTTATCGATATTCTGTTAGAGCCGATGGATGTTTGAGGAAGGGCCGTCGTTTGTGTGTCCATGTTATCGACTCCCGACATTCTTCTCTGTGTCAGGATCAATGGCGGTCATCCGACTCATTCTAATCTGAGGCAGCCATTCCAGTCATTCAGGGGTCACAGACCTCAGCCATGTGTCTGCTTTAAGCAAGTATGCGAGTGTACAAGTGTGGGACTGTTGCACCAGGTGACCTCACACATGCAAGGCACTGCAGACACGATCACAGAGCAGCTTCCACACCCACTGGCACATTTGTTCACAATCCCTGAATGTATATATATCCACATACAGACACACATATGGCCACATAGCACACCCAGACCATTAGACAACTGCTCAGCATACTAAACTTGACATACACAAACCCTCTTTCAGTCACTCTCTCTCTCTCTCTCTCTCTCTCTCTCTCTCTCTCTCTCACACACACACACACACACACACACTTAGAGTCAAACCCCTCCAATAAACCCCATGTCTCATTTCCCTCCCTTATCCCTCAGGCCCCTGCTACCCCATGTGGAGCAGGTGGGCAACAGGCAGACCAAAGTCCCTGGAAACCACACACACACACACACACACATACACACACACACACACACACACATTAACACTCGCTCTCTTTTTTTTAGTCTGTTTTTTCTCGCTCTCCATACACCTCCTCTTAATGACCAGAGATATGTTAAAAAAATAAATAAATCTTAAAGCAGCAGCCTCCCTCAGCCACTTAATTTGACATGCTTCAGAGGAAAACAAAGTAAGACCCCCATTGTGGCTTTCAACAGGATCCAATCAAGCCTGCCACTCAATTAGCTACGGAGGGCAAAGAACAAGCATATAAGGATCCCTTTTATTAAGACCTTTTTAAATGCTACTGAATTGTTACATACTGAAGGTAAACCTGCCTATTAATGCAGCTGACTGGTTGTCAAACCACTCACTTTGCCATGAGGTGAAGCGACATAACCATTTTTAAAATACAGATGACAAGAGGAAAGACAAAAATCAATATTGATTTTCTCCAGATGGTGTAACGGAGTTATATTATCTCAGAAAAATGAGTCACACCAAAGTAAAGATGCACAGGTGAAAAACACAGTGATGAATGGACAAAAAGCAATAAAGGTAGGTGACAGACCGGGGAGCGGGGGGTCAACCAGACAAAGCGACAAAGAGTTTTAAAAAAAAAAATCGATTTTTTGAGGGCAACTAGGCTGCCATCAAATGGAGGAATACCTTTTGTATGTCTGTATTGCTGTTTATTGACAACACAGAAAGTGGATTTTAAAAAAGAAAAAATGAAAGTCTTTTCTTTGACATTAGTGTTTAACTTATCTGCAGTTTCTTTCTGTGTTTGTGTGCTTAGATGTATTAAAAAAAAAAACCCGAAAAAACAGGGTACAAGTCTTTAGGGACATCGTACAAGGTAAAAGAGGGGGGGTTGGTAGACGGTGAGCTCAAAATAGAAAACAACAAAGAGGTAATGAAGGGAAAAAGTCCAGACTGCAAAGTGATTTCAGGTCTCAGCATTTTGTTCTGAATTAGTCCGTCCTGATTAACCAAAACCTTAAAAGGAAACAGCACAGTAGGACCCTAAAGTTCAGTTTGATGGTCCAAAATGTGGGGATTTCGCATTTGTTGAGTGAAAACAGGAGATCACAAAGCAACTGTAATTAGAGGTCATAAATGATTAAATAGTACTGCACTTGCGTGGCTTAAAAACCCTAACTTACAATGGCCTGCATTTATTCCTTATAATTATTCCTTAACTGAAAGCAGTACAGCATGAATTCACGTCCGTCTGAATAAAATTGCACATATCTGATTTAACAGCTATTATCACCCACCTGGCAGCGATGTATAATGTCCTGTTCATAATCATGATGAGCTGAATGTCCAGTTTGTGCCGCTGCGTGTTGTTCCTTCCTGGTTTGTGGCCTACAAACGCTGGATACTGCTTTGTGTCTGCAAGAAGGAGGACAAAAATTAATCCCTGCCTGTGCCCACTTGTAGTAGCTCTAGTGAGAGATTTAGTAATTTATGGCTTTCACAGCTTTTGTCATATGTTCCCATGAGTTTTAGGTCAAATATCAGCTCGTGTGTCTTTGCTGGATAAGGAAACGCCACCGCAATTGTCAGCTGAGGCCCTCATGTAACCATAAATTGTAGGCTAAAAATATGTTGCACTGTACCATGCAATCATTCTGTTGTTAGTGGCTTTGGATGAAAGTGCTTAGTCTGAATAAACAGTTTGATAGAGGAGCGCAGGTCTATGTGAGGCTTTCTGGCCAGCGTTTCAGTTCCCTCAGCCAGCGTTAAGCCCAGAGTGAGTACAGCAGGACAGGACAGAGCGAGAAACACAGAGAGAATCAGAGGAAACAATGACCATATCTTTATAGCCTGCCACAGCATTTACACTATCACACACGGCATTAGGAGCCCAACAGAAAAATAGCGGATTATCCTTTGATGTGGGGTGGGCTCCATTTCAAATTCTGCCTTAAGTCCTTCATTTTTGTGTGTGTAGAGGGCCTATCCTTGGGCGCCAAATTACACTCCATGCCTTCAGAACGCATTGAGTGTAGGGGATGGTGGGGGTTGCAGAGGGAAGAGGGGTTGAGAGGGATGTGGAGGAGTAAAAAGGACAGAACAAGTGAGACAGATACCGAGAGGCGGATTTGCAAAGTAGAAAACAAAGAGGAAAGGGAAAAAAAGTGCACGCGGACTGCGAGGGAGGACTTGTAATGAGAAAAGGGACAGTGCTCAAGCAGAGAAGGAAGAGAAAGACATAAAAAAAGTAAAGAGAAGCAAGAAAAACGATATACTTACAGTTGCCGTGTGAGATGCTAATAGGCTCACTGTCTTCGGGGAAGCCCGCCCCGGCTATTTGCAGTAGTGTGAAGTAGAGTAACAAGGCCTCTGACCTCATGGTCGCACCAACACTGCTGCTGCTGGTCCTCTACTAGAGATTTGCCTCAGCCTGTACAAAGAGAGACAGAAGTGGTAGACAAGGAGGAGATGGAGAGGGTTGACAGAAGGGGAAGGAAGAAGGAAAAAAAAAAACCAGAGTTTGTCAAAACAATGTTTTCAATTAACTGTTTCATCAGTTGCTTTCCTTCTTGGTTTCTGCATTCTCGCAGTGAAACAAACTAATGACGAAGGGTGGGGAAGAAAGGACAGGCAGAAACAGAAAGGAATTACCCAAAGAATTTCCAGTCTACTGGATTTAGCTGTTTGTGCATTTTGTATGGCCCAATGCAGTTTGTCAGAGATATATTTATGTATGCAATTTTGATGACTCAAGTAAGCCACGATGGAAGCAAAACAAAATTAATTGGATTAGGGGTGGTAATATGCGTCATAGATCGATGTCAGGCAGAGAAGATCTCTGCACTTCTCTCTTCCTCTCTCACTCTCTGTGACAGGGTCTTAGTGAGGTGTGAGAGTTCTTGGTGAGAAGTATCAACAGTACCCGAAGATGGAAAGGAATGGCATGGCAGGCACCTAATTTACCAATTGTCTCTTACAAATGTAGCAGTCCCGTGTCCTAACTCCTACAGGTTGATGACTCAAATGGGCTCAATTACCAATATGGCTACTAAATACTTCTCTTCAGCACAGCACTGCTTGAATAACCGCGTGGGAGCTTTCCATTCTTTCCTATTCATTTTTTTTCATTTTCGCACTTGGTCGCTACACGTGGTACATGTTCACAAGATTCTTTATTTCCATGCTTCACTATTCATTGCTTCTATACCCAGCCGAGCAATGCACTCCGATAGTGTTGCGCTTGGATTCAAACAACGGGGTGTCCGAGTCAGCCGCTTCTCATTTATGGAAATTAGCGGTATATGGTATGACTCGATGCCTCTGGAAATTCCCAAAAATCCATCCTCGATGTAAAATGAAAACTGATTCTCAACTCTCCTCATATCTCCCCAGTGTTTTCACAAAAGAGTCACCATGTTTCATTTTATAATCACAGTTGCCATGAGGTTTTCTGCCAATCAGGTGCAGCTTAGTGTCTGCATGATGGTGGAGACTGCAAGAGAGGGAGAGCACATTTCAATCATCTGTCATGGCACTGTCTAGTACAGGGCAATTAATTTTCCCAAGGGGCCACATGAGAAACTGGGACTGCTGTTAATTAACCACCCCTGGTCTTGTAGCTTGCCTAATGCTGAGGAGAAGGGAGATCCCTCATGTGCAAATACCATAGATATTATATGAAAAGTGGACATAACCATGGTTACGTCACCCACTGGTTAGTGAGGCCCTGTTATCAGCAAGCATTTTTGCTGTTGCTGTCTTGTTTTGAAATTGGATGTGACTTGTGAGGGGTGGGGCTGTGTGAGCAGCAGTGGACACCGCAAGCTCATTGGTTAATGAACATATTCTGGATAATTCTCCTTCCTGACTGTTAGAGTCACCATAATTTACAGAATAACCTTTGTGTTCTATTCCACATGACCTGAAACTAGTGACTGAGCCCATAAAGTGTTTACTGAGGTCACAGAGCACAGGGGCCGTCGCCAATTTCCCATTCATGTCTATACAACTGGAAGTCGTTTTGCAACCAAAGAAGTCACCCCCTGCAGGTCATATATAAAATATACAGATTTAGGAAACTTTACTTTTCAGACCATTAAACTATGTCCTTCTTTTATCATTTACCTTAAATGATAAAAATCCTGGAAAACTCATTGTACTCAGCCAGTTAATTTTCTAATGTAACTTATATGTGCCCACAGAAATAGATTTTACAGCACAAATCCGACAATGTGTTGATGTAATGTCTTCATAGCTTAAAACCCTAGCAAACTGAGTTTTTGTTGCTGCAGACTGTGGCAACCAATTACACCCATAAATCATCCAAGACAATTATTGCGTCTGTAATCTAATCAAGAATAAAGCATTTGATTTGCATAAAGCACCTTCTTTTTTTCCTCAGATGAAGCTGCAGGCATGAGAAGTTGCTGGGTAAACGGAGTAAGGGATGCTTCAGGGATGAAAAATTGAATAAAATAGTCGATTTCATTTGCTCCAGTCTGATAAAAGTTGTTTATCCCACGCTGTATTTTCATTTGCTATTGTATGTCCAAGGGGAGCACAAACTGTAGGGAGGAAGGAGGGAGGAAAAAGAGAGAGAGGGGAGGGGCAACTTTCTCTTTTCTTTGTCATGTCTCTCTCTCCCCCCCCCCCTCTCCATGCTCCTGTGAATCTCATTCAGGAGAGGAATGAAAACACTATTCACTGGTAGAATCATTTTAACACTGAGGAGAATACCAATACTAAAGCCTGGATACGACCTTGATCTCACAAGCTGCTCTGTTCCCCTCCCTCCTTTCTCCCTCCTTGGCCTAGTCCTCTTATCCTTACACTCAATTTTTGTACTACTATATTTTATGAAGGGAAAAAAAAAATACAAAAAATTGATTTTTCCTGCAGCCTTTCCTTCGTCATACAGTTCAGGCTGACTGAGCTGAGCTTGCACTGCACAATGTGACTTTAAACAAATTGTAAATAAAAATGTGATTTTTCTGCACAGTACAGTGAACAACTTTAGAGGGCTTAAATGTATGTCTGGTCTGAATTTTGACCCTGAAGTCCTCCAGTAATTGACTGATTGATGAGCAGAAAGTGGCATAAGACAGAGGGGTTAGCCTTTAGGGACCTAACTCAACGGATGATGGATAGAAGCTGCAGTGACCAAGAAATCAAGATGTGAGCACTGTAATTGTATTTTTAGATAGGACCTAATTATGTCAGAAATACCTGTTTCCAACACATGACTGTAGATTCTGTAGTTCGATTGTTTTTGGGGAAAAAAAAAAAAAAAACATCAAGAGATTAATCATATGGTAGACAATTCTTTTAATCAGTGGCCGCTGAAGGAGAGGCACATCGTCCATCTCTATCAGTGGGTTGTGAAAAACTGTTAGCCAAACCATCTCACACTGCCTACTCTGATGCACAAAATAAATTGAGCACAAAATGGCTTAAGTGAAACCCCTAAGACTTCCAGTGGCCCTTTCATTACCAGCTGCCGCACGTGAGTAAAAGGAGGGCGCGAGACACAGTCTGTCTTTAACGAATTATACTCATTCTGTGGAAGAGCAAATTGCTTCCTTGTGTGAGAGTGTGACTGCGTGTGTCTTGAACTTTTATTTAAAATACTACCTTTGTATAGTACTGCAGATCCCTGTAAAAATGCAATCAAACTGAGAACATCCAGGAATTCAAACTTTGGTAATAAATTACCTGCTAGCAAACCTCAGACCTGCACAGGTAGGAGTGTGTGGATTTCCTCCTTTTGGAAAAGCTTTCATTGAAAAACAATTGTAAGAAATAAAGAGTAACAGTGGATCCCTTTGCCTCCTCCTCGGGCTTTTAAAGATAACATTTTGAGAACCTTAGCTGCTGTTCCTTTACAGCTCCCGCACACTTGCAATGATAAAGTAGCTCTTTGTGTGTGCAGCAAGTGTGTGTGTGTGAGTGCGTGCGTGTGGGGGGGAGGTGGAGTTAATCAAGCTGGATGTTGGCAGGAGGCTGCCAGCAGGTAATAAAAACACAAGGACCCCCCAGAATCCCTCCACATACCACATCATCTTATGAATTACACACATGTGCATGCGCGTGCATTCATTCACGCTCCCAGTCACCTTGTAGTGCACAAAACTAGAAGCAGAAAGCCTGAAAAAACACACATAAATCCCAATGATAAAGCAATAAGCAAATGTATACATCTCGACGAAGACAAACAATCACAGACGCAGGCAGCCACCCATGGGGGCAGCTGACCCGAGCTGCATTACCTTTAACAATAAACAAATTAGCTGCCTAATTATGTTATTGCTGCTGTTGCATCAACATGTTAACTATAACGCAATAACACACATTTATTATAAAGACAAGGTCAACCAGAGTGAGCTTTAGGTGAGGAACAGGAAGGAAATGCTGGCCAACATTTAGCTATAGGTTTGTTTCTTAGTCTCGTTAAATGCACAAATAAATAGAAAGCACACAATCAGACACCTACACAACGAGTTAGTCTTGACAAGGTCCTAAATGTTTCTCTCCTGAAGTCCCCACTGAGCCAGACTAATTACAAAGGAGTGAGAAAGTGCCATTCAATTACATGTGAGTAGACCAGCTGATGACAGATTGATGCTTCTGAATGTCCTGGTAGCCCAACAGAAAGAGCAGCGATGGTCTGTTAGCTAAAAAAACAACAATTTTTTTTTTTTTTTTTTTGCGAGACAAAGCCATGTAGGAGGGTTGTCTATTAGGAGAAAGTATTGTGAAACTGGTGCAAAGCCACAAAGCCTGAAGAGGGAAGCTGCCAGGGTGGATGGACGGGTCCGCAAAAAGCAAAACTTTAAGACAGCTGTTTATTTTTGTTTCCTACATTTTAACCCAAACTATGTGGTAGTTCTAGCCAAGTGTAACTGTAGCACTGTATGATCAGACAGACGTTTTATTTATGACAGCTTTGCTGCAATTGCTGCACGCTCCTGTGGATACTCGTGTGAGATCAAAACCCTTCCTTTATGAAATTCTCTGTGGATTTCCTATGTGCTTGTTTAGATTGTTTGCTCTTAACCTCGCTTCACGGCCATCAGTCTGTACTTGAGACCTTGTCTTTGAACGATTGCTATGTATAGGTGGCTTTACAAGACCCAGCTTTACAGAATGGTCTGTGTGTGTGTGTCTAATGTTCTGTCGTCAGTCATTGCTGTGTTCCTTCTGTTGTAATCAAATTGTGCAGCAGAGAAGATGATATTTTCAAACATCTCATTGTCATTACAAAGTATAAGAAAGGTTTGTTTTTGCAATTGGCTTTTTGATCACTGCAAGGAATGGAGGAAGTGTTCCATATAAAGGTTTTAAAGTAACAGCTTCTGGTAAATGCTGTCTGACAGCTTTGATACGAGTGCAGTCTGCTCGTGTTTATATTTGGCAATCTGGGTAATGTCCACAGATTGGTTTTGAAGGTTTTACAGATGACAGGAACGCCAAAGAGAAGGGTGGCTTACTGGCAACGTGCTGGTATGTGTCTGTAATTATGGTCAGTCACCACATTTGTAGGAGGTGCAGCCATTTGTATCTGTAATTGGAATTTCACAATATATGTAATGGAGGCCACATTAGTATTTTTATATCACTTTGTGAATTCTGAGAAAGTGTTGGTTTAACCATATGAGTACACGTATTTGTCCCTTTACTCATGATCTATAGACAGGAACTGTTTCTTCAGGACTTCAGTAGTTCCAGAGAAAATTGTTAACACATGTTCTGTACTTCTTTTAAGTCATTTTGTATTTCTGTGATTTGAGTCACCTGCAGTGTGCTTAGGAAGATGCAGAAAAGTAGATAAAGAGGGGTCAAAACCTGGACAAATGAACCCAGAACTGACAGAATAACACCAAACATGACATTCACCAAGGGTTCAAACTTCAGTAAAAGCAGTAAGTCCAAGAGTAAGTACTACTTTGTATGTGTGTTGCTTTTCAGAGCTGCTGGGAACCCAATGAAAGCTGAAGTGATTTTACAGGCGAATGAATGACAGCAGGGTAATTCCAACAACTTCAGAAGTTTCTGTTGTGTGTCAGTCTCCCGGTGTTAAAGAGAAGAAACAGACTTTAAACACACGTGTTAACACAACACAAATCACAACACCAGACCGCACTAAAACCAGACGGCCACATAAATATCATATTGCTAAACCCTAACAGAGATGCCACTACTACCCGCT